>NW_028220651.1:0-23286 GCF_045865225.1 Trachurus japonicus | reverse complement strand
CAACCTGATCTCACAGAATAGCGTGAAAATGACCACGTACACCTAGTACCATATTTCCGTGCTCCTTTCACGTACTGTGTACAAATTACGATGAAAGAAGCACGGAATCCATTTCTCCACTGAAAGCCAATGAGTCCAACTTTCCGTGAGATGGCCACGCAAAACCGTGTCGTGGTGGATGCACTCATTTTCCAGCGTCAAAGACAACAGCCCCAGTGCGTCAACAGCCTGACCTAACGGTCAACTGTCCCCCACCTCGTCACATGCTCGACTCATTAGGTGCCCGTTTTTTTTTTTTTTTTTTTTTACTGTTCCTTAAAGCTTTATTGAACCTGATGCTGTCTGTGTCTGACGTAGTTTACAGCAAGGACGTCCTTTCGGGTTATCTATTTATTTTATTTATTTATTTATTTAGTGATCATGGTGTTTGGTGCAGAATAATCAAGCAATCAATAAATAAATTAGGGTCGTAAGCTTAGTCAGAAACCGGGGGGGGAGGAGGGGGGGGGTTGTGTATTCTTCAGGTGAAGACCACTTCCGCTTTCAAAAAGCCCTGCTCTGTTTAATCAATATTCTGAAGAAAGATCCTGATTTATTCGCCATAACGCTGTAACCATCCAAGGAAGAATGTGTAACTATATTATGTGCTTCTGCTGAGTCCAAAAGCCACTGTGTAATATCAACTTTATTTTAGAAAAACACGTTTTGTTTCCAATGTCATATCACTGAAAAGCACTACAATACCCATAATCCTCATAGATTATCAGCGACGTGTCTAAATTGGTTGAGCTTGCTGTTACCAACAAATGAAAAAATAAAACAAATTGAGCTTATATTATTTTTCCCTTAGTAACTAAAAGGTCCTTATAACATATTTTTTTGTTTCAACATTGAATAAAAAAACCGGTTTTTTTGGCTATATTGTTACAATTCAACAATAAAGTGCATAAAAGTTGGCTTTGACTTCATTCTTTTTTTCTTTTTGTTCATAATTTTCATCAGCATCTTTCAGGTCCACATCACATCACATTAAATGTAATTTTTAATTCAATGAGTGAAATTTGTATTTTTTAGCTGAAAAACATAAGCCTATTATGAATTCCAAGGGTCCAGAGGTAACTGATTAGTGTTAAATTTAACCTTTTTGAACCCTGTTTCCTTGAAGAAATCACTAAGACTTTGATGCGGGACAGCTGGAGATTTTTGATTTCATTTTGTTCAGCAGCCAACTAGGGACAAAGTTTCTGTAGAATTTCAAAGACCTGTCGGGGATAACGTCCAGAAAGGGTCCACAGCTGACCGTCCAGGCTCGTACTCGGCCTTCAAAAGCCTAGATTTTAGGAAGCCTTTGACCCTAATAACGTCCACATTCTTGGGGTTATAAGGCTGAAAGTTTAATGCATTTGTTCCGGGGCCTAAGGCCATCCACCAAGAGCAATTTCAAAGCCCTACGACCATTCACAAGTGTCAAAGTCCACATGGATATGAGACCTTTTTTGCGAAACCACGTTTCCTTGAATAGAAACACCAAGACATTTGATTTTGGGAAAACTGAGATTTTAAAATGTGGCCCAGAATCTCTATGTAGATTGTGTGTGCAAAGATTCAGAGCTCTGTGACATTCAGAAGGGTCACAAATAGCCAAAAAGCAATGCATTAATACCATACTCTGACCACTTATTAAAATAGAAATGTTTAAGCAGCAATTTTTTAATAGCGTTCCAGATGCTTTGGCCAATCAGGCTGAATTTTTAGCTAAAGTGAGCTGGCTGTACTCGATCAGAAAGTAGGGGAGCTGTGCATAAAAGCCAATTGGGTAAGTGTCAAAGGTCACAACAGGTCAAACAGCAACGTGAATCCAGCTCAAACCTTAGCTTTTTTCTCAACAAACAATCCAAACGCTATTAAGTTATCATCATGAAATATAATTCGGGTTGTATAACAGAGAGTCCTCTATCAGAATATTTTGGTCCCGTTGCTCTAAGTGGCCCCAGTGGCCCCCGGTGGGCCATTTGGCATTCCCATGCTCCGCAACAGAGTTGGGTCTCGGGTTGATGGATAAGGGCTTCACCAGGAGTCCACAGGCCAAGTTTCCAAAGTGATTTGGTCGTTTTCTATGGAAACGGCTGCCTCAATTATACAGAGGAATTCGGCTTTTTGAAGCCGCCGCCTCTCCGAAAAGTAATGGCTCAATCAGGACCAAAGACACACTCAACGCGTTTGTCTTGGGCCCCCACGTACCAAATAATACGAAAATCAGAAACTGCACGACTTTTGGAAAATGTGTTTAGTCTATTTAAAAGCTTTTCAGACTCAGAGTCTGTCAGACTTAAAGCGTGAGAGAACCCACTTCGTCAGAAAAGCTGAAAATAGCCAAAACACATTTCCCAAAATTCGTGCAGTTCTGATTTCCGTAATATATGGTTCGTTGCTCCAAGACGAACGCGTAGATGTGTCCTTCGGTCCTGATTGAGCCCATTACCTAATTTTCGATAGGCTGGGCTTCAAACAGCCGCATTCCTCTGTTATCCTTGAGGCCGCCGTTTCCATAGAAACTGACCCAAATCCACTTGAAACTTGGCCTGTGGACTCATGGTGAGGCCCTTACCCCATCACCCCGAGGCCCAACTCTGTTGGAGCATGGGAAAGCCAAGTGGCCCCCAACGGGGCCCCTAGAGCTATGGGGACCAAAATATTCTGATAGAGGACTCTCTGATATACAACATATTTAATTTTCATTATGATAACTTACAAGCGATATGTTATTGTTGATACAAAGCAGGAATGGCTGGATTCACTTTGATGTTTTGACCCCTGTGACCTTTGACACTTACCAATTGGCTTTTATGCACAGCTCCCCAACTTCCTGATCGAACACCAGCTCCTTTAGCTAAAAATTCAGCCTGTTAGGCCAAAGCATCTGGAATCTAATTAAAAGAATTGCTGCTTAAACATTTCTCCTTTAATAAGAAGGTCAGAGAAAGGAGCATTGCATTTTGGCTATTTGTGACCCTTCTGAAATGTCACAGAGCTCTGAATCTTTGCACAACACAATCTACTAGAGATTCAGGACCACATTTTAAAATCTCAGCTTCCCGCATCAAAGTCTTGGTGTTTTTATTCAAGGAAACGGGGTCAAAAAGGTCCACAAATCATTGACCTTTGGACACTTGTGAAGGTCGCACGGGTTTGAAATTGCACATGGTGGATGGCCTTAGGGCCCCGGACAAATGCATTAAACTTTCAGCCTTGATAACCCCAAGAAATGTTGACGTTATTAGACAAAAGTGCCTTCTAAATCTATGCCTTTGAAAGACCGGAGAAACGATCCCTGGACAGTCAGCTGTGACCCTTCTGGACGTCCGACAGGTCTGAAAATCGCTACAGAAACTTTGTCCCTAGTGCTCTGAACCAAATCAAATCAAAATTTCAGCTTCCTCACAACCAAGTCTTAGTGAATTCTTCAAGGAAACAGGGTTCAAATAGGTTAAATTTATAATCACTAATCAGTTACCTCATGACCCTTGAATTCAAAATAGGCAAAATGTTTTTCTCAGATAAAAATTAAAATTTTCACTCAATGAAATAAAAATAACATTAAATGTGATGTGAAGTGGACCAGAAAGATGCTGGTGAAAATTATGAAAAAAAAGAAAAAAAGAAAGAAGTCCAATTTGTTTTATTTTTTTCATCTTGCTGGTAACACAAAGCTCAACCACTTAGACACGTCTCAGAAGAAATGTGAGAGATTATGGGTAATGTAGTGCTTCTCCGTGATATGAAATTGGAAACAAAACGTGTTTTCTTAAAATAAAGTTGATATTACACAGGGCTTTTGGTCTTCAGCAGAAGCAACATAATATTGTTACACCAGTCCTTCCTTGGATGGTTACAGCGTTTATGGCTAATAATCAGATCTGCTTCAGAATATTGATTAAACAGCAGCAGCTTTTTGAACGCGGAAGTGGTCTTCACCTGTAGTATACAAAACCCGCCCCCCTCCTCCCCCCCCGGTCTGACGTAGCTTCCGAGCGAGACTAATTTATATATTTATTGCTTGCTTAGTCTGCATCAAACACCATGATCACTAAATCAAATAAATAAATAGATAACCGAAAGGACGTCATTGGCCGTACACTACGTCAAGACACAGCAGCATCAGGTTCAATATAAAGCTTTAAGGAAAAAGTGAAAAAAACAAAAAAAAAACGGGCACCTAATGAGTCGAGCCATGTGACGAGGAGGGAACAGTGACCGTTCTTCTTGCTGTTGACTCAGCTGGGCAGGTTGTCTTTGAAGCTGAAAAATGCGTGCATCCACCACGACACGGTTTGCGTGGCCATCTCACGGAAGTTGGACTCAGTGGAGAATGTTTCCGTGCTTCTTTCACGTAATTTTAACACATTACGTGAAAGGAGCACGGAATCTGGTACTAGGTGTTCGTGGTCATTTCACGCATTTCTGTGAGATCAGGTTGGACTTCTGGTATCAGCAGCAGAGACAGGGAGGACCCAGACACAGCCTGAAAAGATATGGCTGATGAAGTGAGGGGACTTGTTATTAAAAGATGCTTGATGAGCAAGTGGGCAGATGGGTCGCCCAGCAGGTAGGTTAACACGCAGGAGAGAAACTCAGGTAGCTATAGCTGCCACAGGGAATAAAAGCACTTGCAGCAGCCAGGAGCTGGTGAAAAGGGCTGGTTTGGTTTAGCTCTAGTGATGAGGGATCAGGGGTCAGGTGTGTGAGTGGGGAAGGGCAGTCAGGTGCTTGCAAATGTCCAGGGGCAACTGGTGGACTGATGGGGGAAGTTAGAGAGACAGAGCAGTGCTCATGTACATATATGAAGTTATTCTCTCATTACTGGATAAAGCATATTACATTGGAAAGCTTCTCTTTAGCTCAACACATTCTGGAAACTGTTGGTCCAAATGGGGTTACAAGATAATTTTTGTGAGCTGTAAAACCACAACTAAAAGTATAAAGGCCAAAAACAATTTTTAAAAAGCTGCACTCGATCTTTATTTTTGATAACTGTGAACAAGCCTCTTCAAATCGCATCCGGACTACCACATTCAGTTGCTTCAGTGAGAACGTTGTGAAATGAACCGGGCCTGGGGGATCATTGTGCAGTGTTTTTGAGTTCCTTGCATGAGGCTTTACAGCTGAAACCTTGTTTTCAGTGGGCAGTGTACTCACCACCTCCTAACATTCAGACAGTTGGAGAGCAGCAAAGGAAACACGGGGACAAAAGATCTGGCAGGAGTCCTAGTCCAGCAGGATAACATGTGAGGCTGCAGAGGCAGAGGACTTAACCATTCAGCCACAGCTATCACAAGAAGGTAAAGGACATCACGTTCACTGCTTTTGTGAGGCCCATTACATTTGGAAACTGTGTTTAAGAATGTTCTCTTTAAATCTTCATGTTGACTTCATGTGTAAAATAGTTGCAGTCCGATACATTAAATACATTAAGTACTAGATGTAAACCACATACAGATTATAAGTTATAACTATTACTAAGAATTATGATACATTAATCATTTGTTTTCAGTTAGGTTATGTTAGGTGTTAAAATAAACGATTGTGGTTTCAGTGGCTTTTAAATTTTCTCACTATTGCTAATAATAATACATGAAACCATGTGCTCTGTAAAGCAGAAAAACCCACCATCATCTTCAATGACCTGCAGAAACCATTGCAATCAACACACCCACCCAGCCACCTCCTACATGCATAACAAAAACTGCATCTGCCATTTATTGTTCCTGAGCTGAGACTTGAAGTTTGCGCGCACACCGAGCACTGTCCTCGAAAAAAAAAATAAACACAGAGGAGAGGATACAAATAAGCTGTGATTAAATTCACTTTAGGAAAATACCACACTAGTTTTCACATCAAGTCAGTATCATAAATTGTTTTCTCCTGCTAACAGCCCCAGCAAAATAAAACATATTGGTCTTTGCCACATCACTGATTTTTACGAGCTGCCGTGTGTTGCTAACTTTGTTTTTAGCTAGACAAATGCAAATCAGCTTGCATTTTAGATCTTGAAATAATAGCTGGAAATATTTCTCAGCTGCTGGTATCACAATTTCCCCTTCAAAGGAACCGGAAACCAGATATCTTGAGTGCCATGAGGGGACGCAGCGTGTGATCAAGTCAACATGGGAATCAAACCCCACGACCCAAAGTGTAATTATACAAATTATGAAAATGATAATCGGCAACATTGTCCCTACACTATACTGTATGCACCACCCTTCATGTATGCAGGGCAGTGCACACGGTACACATTGCCCTTTTTGATTGGGGGGACTTACCAATGAGACATAGTTCAATCAGACTACTCTGGAATGAGAAGAAATCATTTTTTGAGCGTAAGCATAGCAAGCTAAAAACACTAGCATGGATAGCATATCCTTGACCCTGGCTGCAGCCGGCTTGGCGTCAGGCTCTTTCTCAAATTGGCGTTCCCTGAAATGATCTGCTTTGCCAAACATTACAGGGAATGAAGAGACCGAGCCCACAGGTGGATGCTGGGGAGGTGGTGGGTTTGCAAAACCTCATGGGCAGCAGGGCAGCAGGGCAGCGGCAGCAGTGAAAGGCAGAGCAGCGGCAGAGCAGCAGCAGAGTAGCAGCAGAAGCATAGCCAGGGATGAGCAGGTAAACTGGGGGATTTAAATAGCCCGCCCTATTTGGACAAGGAGGACATGTGATTGATCAGCTGATCAGGATGGGTGCAGCTTGAGTTTTCTGCCTTAACTAGCTTAGCAGGCTTCACATACTTAAAGCAGTAAAAAAATAAAATAAAACAATATATATAGCACTTTTAAAGTTTTTTTTGTTGTAGTTATGGTTATTTTTCTTAGATTCAGTAAAAAACAATTAACCTAACTGTTATTACATAAATTTACCCTGTGTGTGTGTGTGTGTGTGTGTGTGTGTGTGTTTGTGTGTGTGTGTGTGTGTGTGTGTGTGTGTGTGTGGTAGTGTTTCGTATAACTTAAAGCAGAAGTAAGCGGAATGTTTGTGTTGATATAAGTCTTAAAGTAGTATATAATCTTCCGACAGCAATCACTTACATAAAGTGTTTGGTGTCCGAAACACGGTCCTGTCAGTCAATCAGCACTGCTGTGAAAAGCCGAGGATAAAACTTTCCTTGTATCCTACAAGCTTTTAATCCAATGAGGAGAGAGAACGGCATGAAGGGCTGTGTGTGCAACCAAGGACTGCGCGTGAATGTGGTGACGTAGGGACGAAGGACCAATAGATCCATGACGATGGCGGGGGCTGCTAACACCCATCGTCTGACACGACGTTAGCCAAAACGACCGGATCGCTTACTTTCCTGCTTTAATATCAAGCCCCATGGCACAAATTAATAATCTAGGTTGTTGCTTTTTAAACTTCTTGTTCAAAAAAGTAACAGGATTATAGAAAAAAATACAATTTAAAGCAATTTTTATGATGACAACAAAAGAATGAAAATGGGTAGAAAAACATTACCATCTATTGCAGTCATTCCTAGAAGGCTGATCATCTTTTGGGAGCGTTTTTATTTTGTTCCGCAACAAAATCCATTTAGTCGTTGTAGAAACAAGGATGAAGTTCACACGGATCAATTGTCAATCCTTGACGATGGTACTCAAAAATGAAAAATTACAAAGACCAAACTGCACACATTAATTGTCCCATATCAGTGTTTGAGGTAATGTGTAAAAAATACCTATTCAGTATGATTGTGCATGAGTACAATCAATTCATACTTAAAATATGTACAGATAGGAACATGAGCACTCAGACACTGGTCTTTTCAATTGCATCAGTATGATGAATTGGCGGTCGCTGCAACAAAGGAGGACCAAAGAAAAAAACAAATTAAATAAGTAAATATACATGTGAATGACGATCGCCTCAATGGTTCACAGTTGATTGCCTCAGACTCTGAATCAGTAAAATCAATTAGAAATGATTCAGCTTGACATTTGGAGAGAGCAGAGAAATGGAAATGTAAGCCAAAAAATGGTAAAACATATTCCAGGCATACTTGGCAACTCTAAGTCTGGAGTTTCAGAGCACACAGGCTCTGAAACGTCTTCAGCAGGTCCATTTTCACAAGAGAGCAAATGTACTGATGGTATGAGCATGGAAACCGCTAAAGCAAAATCAAGACATTAACACATACAAAGGTGAGAATAAGGTCATATTGGCATAGGACGCTAAAAAAGCACTTGCATGTATTGAATCAGTTTTCATCTTTGTACCTTCCCAACCAATGAAGACATGAAAAATGGTGTAAGTAGAGAAGCGGCTAAACTGTACGTCTGTTCACTTATTGAAGTTCACATGTTATCGCTCGTGTTTCCGAAAACCATCCTCCCCTCAAAAACGAACGTGACAAGCGGGACACAGTTTTTGTTTTTCCGCACGAAAGCTCCCGCCAGCAGTCGCCCTGAGCTGACAGACAAACAGTTTTTTCCTTTCTGACAAAATGACCAACGGGCCTTTAAAAGTGTTTTCAGGAAAAAAAAGCGCTTCATATTTTTTTGTCAAATACTGGAGAAATATTTGAACATTAAAAACATCACTCTTATAATAAACATCTGAAATATTCTTTTTTTTTTCTCACTAGTGCAACAACAGACTGGATCAAATAAAGAGAAACGTTAATAACCTGCCAGGCAATCAAAAGCTCTTTTAACATCTAAATAATTTTTCTTGCCCACAGTAGCAGAACCGTTAAGAAGGCAACTTAATGTATTGATGCTTAAACACAAACATGCCAACCATTATACTCATCGCCTCTTTATTATTAGAAATAAATAGCTGAAATATCATCTTTATCCTCTTCTTAAATAATTTCCATCTCTATATGACTCTGATGCCACATTTAATATAAAGTATCTAATACACAACTGCAATATCAACACTACTGTTATACATAAAATTAATTCTCTAATGTTTATCTTTCATTCAACTAATTGGAGAGAAAATGCTTACAGACTGAAGACCTGTAAACTTCAACTTTTTCCACTCATATTTATGACCTTAATATTATATAACATCAAATGTTGATCCCTTTTTTTCTTGTTTTTGGTCCATGTTTTTTGTTGTTATTTTATTACAAACAATATGTACAGAGTAGCCTGATAGCGAAGGCAGGATTGTCCTAAAACTCAAAATCAACGAAGTGCTTTTTGTGTTTCCTCTATTGTGTCTGCAACGTTTGTTTTTAACACCTTCCTCTACAAACCTTTTCCCCTCAGTGAAACCGAGCAGATAATCAGAAACCAGTGTAGGATAATAATATGTAGTACTGGAAGAACATGAAGAATGGACAATCCGACAAATTGTTTCTCAACACATTAACCTGGAACACCATTAGTACACTACTCATCTCCTCATCATCATTATCGACTAAGTATCAGAGACCAAAAACAGCAGCTCTCCTTTTTAACGAGCCTGTGTGACAATCCCCTGTTTCAGCCTCCTCTGTTTTTTTTCCAACACTCTTGCACATGCATGTTTAAATCCGCTGTAAAAGACAAATGAGAGGCGTGTGAGGTCAAATGAACAACTTGTTACTCAACCACAATTAACATGCTGCAATTAGACGTGACGTTGTCCCTGATGCGTGATTGAACTTCAAACGTCTTTTCCAAACTGTGTTCAAAAGCAGATTTTCATAAAAAATCAAAGTGTATATTAAAAGTCTGAGGTGGCTCTGTTTAAAGCACTCCAGCGTTTTTTAAGTAATCGCACTTTCATAACAAAATGGGAAACCTTGGTAGAGAGACCGATACTAAAAATCTCTGCAGCAGTAGAACACAAATCCTGACTTTTGGTCCATAGAATGGGTCAAGCCCCAAACAAACTCCATCCTAATCCCATCTTTGAAACATTTTGCTTCTGGACTCCCCTTTGTTTTGTTGTCTACAGTAGAGTGATAATTTTATAATCTCCAAATTTAGATAATACCCATTAACATCAACATGATAATATTCTCAGACTTATGACAAAGCTCCTTTAGATCTTCTACTATACCATGCCAAGTGGTTGTAATTGTTTGTTTTTTTTGAGTTGTGTTTGTTGTTAAGGTTTGTTTTTTGTGTTTGTTGTGATTTTTTGTTTGTGTGTTTGTTTGTTGTTGGTGTATAGGTTTGTGTTTGTGTGTTGAGTTGTTTTGTGTTTTGTTGTTATTTGTAGTGGAGTTCGATTTTTTTTTTGGTGTGTGTTTTTGTTTGTGTATGTTTGTTGTTTTTTTTGATTTGAGTGTTATGATTGTATTGTTTTTTTGGTTTTGTTGTTTTTTTTGGTATTTTGGTTATTTTTGTTGATGTTGTGGTTTGTTTTAAGTGGTTGTTTACTAAGTAGTGTTTGTGTGTAGATGTTTGTGGTTAGTTGGTGTTGGTATGGTTTTAGTGGTTTTGTGTTTGTTTGGTGGTTTTGATTGGTGTAGTTTGGTTAGTTGTTTGTGTCTTGTGTTCGTGTGTGTTTGTTCTTTCGGTGTTGTTTTTGGTTATTGTGTTGTTTGTTTGTGTTGGTGTTTTTTGTTTTTGGTTTGGTTTTTTGGTTGTGTTGTGTTGTTTGTTTTTAGGCCAAGTATGAAGGGTTTGTTGTGTGTGTTCTGTGTTGTTGGTTGGTTTTTGGTGTGGTTTTTTGTGTTTTGTTGGTTTTTTTATTTTGTTTTGTGTTTTTGTTGTTTTTTTTTGGTGTGTTTTGTTTTGGTTTGTTGGTTATTTTGTGTTCGTTGTTTTGTGTGTGGGTTTGGAGTTGTGTTTTGTTTGTGTGTTTGTGTTGTTGTTTGTTTGTTTTTTAGTGTTGTTTTGTTTGTTTGGGAGTTTTTTTATTTGGTGTTGGTGTTTTTTTGTGTGTTGTGTTCGTTGTGCTTGGTTGTTGTGTTTGGTGTTTTTTATTGTTGGTGTGGTTTGTTTGTTAGTTTAGTTTTGATAAGTTTGTGATTGTTTTTTTATTGTTTTTTGTTTTGTCTGATTTTGTGTTTTTTGTTTTTTTGGTTTTTTTTTTTCTGTGTTTTGGTTTTGTTTTTGGTTGATTTGTTGTTTTATTTTGGTGATTTTTTTTGTTTTGTTTTGGTTTGTTGTCTTTTTGTTTTTGTGATGGTTGTTGTGGTTGATTTATTAGTGTTGGTTTTTTTTGATTTGTTTTATTTTTGTTTGTTGGTTTTTGTTGTTATGTTTTTGTAATGTTTATTTAGGTGATTTTTGTGTTTGTTGGTGTGATGTGTTTGTTTTGTTGTTGTTTGTAGGTGTGTTCTTTGGTGTATTTGTATTTGGTCTGGTGTTGTTGGTTTTTTTTTTGGTTTGTAGAGTAGTTGTTGTGTTGTTTGGTTGTTGTTATTTTGTTTGTGATATTTGTTGTTGTTCTTGTTTTGTGTTTGTTTTTGTTGGTGTTGTTTATGTTTTGTGTGTTGGTTTGTTGTGTGTGTGTTGTTTTTGTTTCGTTTTTTGTTGTTTGTTGTGTATTGAGTGTGTTGTTTGTGGTGATGTTGAGTGATTTGTGTGTTGTTTGTGTTGGTTTGATGTGTTGGTTGTGTTGTGTATATGGTTTTGTTTTGTGTTATTTGTGTTGTGTTCATCGTTAGTGTTTGTGTGTTTTGTTCTTTGTAGATATGGTTTGTTGGTGTGTTTGTTGTGTGTTTTGGTTTGTAATGTTGTTTTTTGTGTGTGTTTTCTGTTGGTGTTTTGTGTTGGTGGTGTTGTTTTTGTGTTTGTTGCTTGTTTTGTTTTTTTTGTTGTTTGTTTTGTTTGGTGGTTTTTGTTATTGTGTTGTTGTTTGTTGTTTATGTGTGTGTATGGTTTGTTTGTTTTTGTTTTTGTTTGTGTGTTGTGTTGTTAGTGTTTTTGTGTGTGTTGTGTTGGTTGTTGTTTAGAGGTTGTGTTTTTGTATGTATTTTTGTGTGTTTTTGTTTGTGTTGGTGATTTTTTGTGTGTCTTTAAGTGGTGTTTTGTTTTGGATGTTTTGTTGATGTTGGTGTATTTTATGTTTGGTTGTTGGTTTGCGTTTTTGAGTTTTTGTGTGTTTTTGTTTTTTGTTTTGGTTGTTGTGGTTTGTTTGGTGTGGTTGTGTGGTTGTATGGTGTGTTGTTGTTGTGTGTGTTTGGTTTTTTTCGGCTCCCAAACGCTGCGACAACAACCTGTCAAATCATTTTGTTTTTTGTGACAATGGTGGGACTCTCTTCCATTTTTAAAATAATCTTTCAGGAGTGTACACACTAAGTATTGCTACCCATACTTCTTGGAGAATTTCTGCACAGTACACTAAACTGAACTGTAAACCAGGAATTGTGCCAATGTTGAAGGTGACACCAGAAACTTGATCTCTGGTGACTGAGATCCTCCGAAATAGCAAAGTTTGACACTTGTCCCATGCTGAAAAGTGTACAAGTGTAACATCACACCACCTGGCTGTCTCGCTGTGTGACTAACCTGAAACACACCAGCAGAGGGAGCCAGAGGATATCAGCCCATGAAGAATAAATAAGAGTTGCACAAGGGCTCAGCCACAACAGGCCCGGTTACTAGGAATGGCACAAGTTTAGGTAAGGTTAAGTACTGTATGAAACTTTCATGATATATCCTATAAACACTATAAACAACAGGATTACGCCCGGGAACCACGTTTCCACAACGAAACACAACACCTTCAATGTTCAGTAAGAGCTGCTTGTGCTCATCTTTCTCACAAACATCTCCCCGAGCTGGTCCCTCAACCCTCATTAATGGCAACATTGGAGAAAACGCTCACTGTGTGGAGGACTACAATCGACTTCCAAATGGCAACCAGTTTTTTTTTTTATAGAAACGCATTATGGATCATTATTCATCTTATTGATGAGCAACATATAGCGGAGGACCTATTCTACAATGATGAAAAATATCTCTTGATTCCCGAGTTTAAATGACATGATGATCATGTTCAGTATCGAGGAAAAGCAGAGAGGATGGTAGAGGAGGCAAAATGCATCGTTGCCATGCAGCGTCTAGAAGAACTGTCAAGGTCTGTGTGACACAGGGAGGCCGTCCTCACGTGCCTTGAGCTGGTGCTAGCATGTTTCTTTTACAGGTGGACAGCAGTACGATCTGAACCGTTGTCCATTGTCCCGGTTTCAACATACAGTAGTGCAGGGCTGGTCGCTGGATGATAACCATATTGTTCTCTCAACGGCTGGATCTGTTTATGCAATCACTCATGCTGTGCACGACGCAAACATAAAGGTCCCTGTTTCAAGGAACTTAACCTTGGAAGAGAAGGGGAATTCATATTTCTAACATTTTCTAAAACCTGCCCACCATTTAATGTCCTTCATCAGTGGGAAGTATGTATAATGTATAACGTGCTTACCTGCCCACAGGATTGAAGGTAGTCTCAGGTTTTTTTTTTTTACTTCAAGCATTATGTAGATGCAGACAGTTAAATCCAGCGCTGTCACCTGGCCCCAGGTGTTTCAACAAAGGGGGGCCTGGCATCTGTGCGACAACATGAATCCATTTTTATGGTAACAAAGCAAAACACGACTGAGAAAGAGGGATCTTTAACATTTTGTTGGGGTTATTTGAGTCTGTGAAGTTTAAAACAGAGCCTTAATCCGGGGATACAGTACCATTGTTAGTCCAAATAAACCTCCTTACTTGCGTTCCCCCCCCACTGGAATAGTAAATGATTTCTTCTGTTTCAAGTTTGTACTTGTGTAGTCACGCTCCTGATTTCATCGTGGCAAACCTCTCTTGTTTCTGTCACTGCTGCAGACCGCATTCAACCCCATAGAGTGGGCTCAAAAACAGCTGTCTCTTTTTGATTGACTGGAGCCAAGATGGCACCTCTTCACGACTTGAAGAATCTGCACAAAAGATGTTAGCAGAGACTGACAGCTACTTCACATGGAGGATTTTGGAGAAGCCAGGTCTCTTTTTCTTCAGAGCCAGAAAGAGAAGGCAGGGAATGAATACCTGAATCTCATTTCATCAAAAGCAACCTTGGTATGTGAAATTTCCCTGAAGGGCCAATATTCTATTTCCATCCCTATGTTTTTCATGCTTTTATATTTTCTGCTATTAGCAGGAAGTGTGTACAATAACTGGTGTATGACAGGAATCTGTAGAAAAATCGCAGCACAGAGGTGGCGTAGGTTAAGGATGACTGTCCTCCTCTTCATGGAGTTTCACCTCTTCAGAACATGCTTTTAAAAAAAAGAGAGATGAATTAAAAATGAGAGTCGAGCTCTGGCTTCCTTTTCACAGCAACCATGAAGAGGGAGAGCATAAAAATAAATTAGAGCTGTTTGCAGCTTAGTCAGAGAGGTTACCAGAACTGCTGTGAGCAACCCCCACCATCTTGAGTGTAATAACCAAGGAGAGCAACACTGTCAACAGACTCATCAACACAAAGCATAAATAAAACCAGGGATTTCACAGCCCATTTTTGTCTCTGTGTGTGATCAGCTGTATGAATGAC
Organism: Trachurus japonicus; assembly: GCF_045865225.1. NCBI lineage: Eukaryota > Metazoa > Chordata > Actinopteri > Carangiformes > Carangidae > Trachurus > Trachurus japonicus. The sequence goes on along the minus strand of NW_028220651.1, from coordinate 8,814 downwards.
CCGAGCCTCTCACTCACTGAGTGAGTTAGCAGCAGCTCATCCACAGCCCAGCCATCGCTGAGACTTCAAGGATTGAAAGATGAGGAGAAAAAAAAAGAAAAAAAAAAAACGATGAAAGAAATCTTCATTGTTTAAATGGTGAGTAGCTGCAATAAAAATAGAAGCAGCTAATCCTTTGAACAAGTCTTAGCATTTAGAGAATCTAGATAATAAGTAATTTAGCTTGTTATTGAAACTCTTAGTCATTGTAAAATATAGTGCAAAACGTCCAAGGACGTATTGGCCCAAAAAAAAAAAAAAAAAAAAAAAATTGTATAACTGAGTGCAGCTGCTCCATAATCATAGCTGTTTGCCATTACTTATCACAATGTCAACACTTCACTGGATTGATGGAAGCAAAGTTGTGCGGTATAAGAATGAGTGTATGGCAAGTCGGGGGTTACCAGAGCCACTTAAGTCCATGGTTTAGAAAAGTATTTGGGTCTATATAATGTTGATCAATATCAAACACATTCAGAGGCACATAACAGTTTGTGTCACTTACCTGCAGTTTGTTGACCATACTCATCAAACAGTTTTTCTGGCCTCAGGACTGTTGGGGTCGCTCAAAGAAGTCTTACTATACCAATCTGAACCAACGATGGACTTGAGGTTGCGGCAAACACCTGCATGAGTGGAAGGAAGATCGAGGCATTAGTCGTTCTTTAGCTTCAACAAGGAAAATAAAGTCCAGAAAAAGGAAATACAATACAACAGGCTGAAGTTTGACAGCCACATAGGATAATAACAATAACAGTCATAACCTAGACTGTTTTAGAGGCCTACCCAAAATCCTTACCTTAGCCCTTACATACTGTTTAAATTTGATACCTTCACAGTATGGTTCGGGTCAATTTTGACCCGGACCAAGAATTCCCTCATAGTAAGTGTCTATATTGAATTTTAAACTACAGATCTATTTAGAATGTTTAAATAGCCTATGACACATAAATTAATGTATGATTAAGTGTTAAAAAAAAATTCAGAGAGCAGGGAGAGTTGCATTTTTTTTAAACTTTTTTTACAACACTCACGTTTTTTGATAAAAACTTCTATTAATACACAGTATTACATCCTGTTCTACATAATACATAAACACATAAAAGCCACAATGGATTTAAATATATTTCATTGAATTTTAAAATGGCATGAACTTTGTGGAACTGATTGGAGTTTAAAATATGACCAGGTTTTAACCATTGCAACCATCTAGGTGCTATATGTTTATACGCTAAATGCTATATCATATGAAATCATAATTATCAATATTAATTCAACATTTAACCACTTAGAACACAAAAACATTAAATAATGAAAATGCTTATTATAAAAAAAAGAACTCTCCCCTGCTTTATATATAATATGGTTTTCTTTGGCATTGTCTTCCTGCCTCCTGACACATCCACCACCAGAATTCACTATCAACCTCCTCCTTTTGGAGATCAGATAAAGGGCCTGTTGTACCAAGTCTTGCTGCCATGATGTCAGTCACTGAAATGGCAGCTCAGGAACCTCTATGTCATGACCCCCCACCACCACCCTCCCAACGCAAATTGATTCAAATTTGTTACTTTATAGATTGTTTTATTACATTGCAGGTGCAGGTGTGCTTGCAGGTGCCAGATCACAGTGTCTTTGTCAAGTCACCCCTTGACCTCAGATGACCTCTGTTCCATTGTTGCACGATACTGTATGATCACTACTATGCTGTTTTACTATTTCACCTGTTTCGAGGTTTCCCCATGGCCCCCATCAAAGACCAAGAAGGTGTCCTGTCTCTGTGGTAACCCTGTGCAAATGTGGTGGGAACGCAGGTCAGTTCTCATGACAGTGACGAAGTCCCCCTTGAAAACTCCATGTTTCTTCTGTCCACCGACTGTCCCATAAATTATACACACAAACATGGCCTGTACAGTTCCACAGTTTCAAGATTCCCTAAAACCACCATTTTTACTTGATTTGACCCACACTAGTGGATCTAAAATCCATCTAAACAGATACGGGTCATTTTTTCTGCTGTCAAATGTCAAAACGGGTCAAATTTGACCCGAACAGTATGTAAGGGTTAGACCACACACAACGTATTATTGGTGCCTGATTTCTATCATAACCTTCACTGTAACAAAAGATTTCAGTGTTGACACTCACTGTTGAAGTGGAGCAGGGCTTTCGGGGTGACTGGTGTGGAAGTGAGCACCAGCATCTCCAGACCCTTCAGACCCTCTCTGCAAACCTCTGCTGCCACCTCCTGGTTGATTTCACTCACGTGGTCCCAGACTCCAGCACCTGCAGACGCATGCAGTTCCTCGCTGGTGAAGGTGTTAAAAGTAGTAAAAAGAAAAAGAAATGGGGAAGCCAAAGAGGAATTATTATCAAGATACGTCGCAATAGAGGGTAACAGTACATAAACGGCTGTTCTTATTAAAGGAAAAAAAGGAGAAAATGTGTCACACTTTCCACCATAATTCCAATCATATTAAAGGACAGGATTGTACATGAAATGCAATACTTCTTTAAAAAAAAAGTATTGATTATTTAGTATTAATATTTTTTAAACTGTAATTGTGTTCAATTTAAATATAGATAAATAGCAAGCAATATGCCAGTTGCCCAAAAAACCCTAGTCCACGGGATAGTTGCTGTACAAGGAAGATTTACCGAGTGAGGCTAAACCCTGAATGCCCCCCCACATCCGTCCCCTCCCACTCCAAGAGCGCGTAGATGTGGCCAACATCTTCGCTATATTCCTGCAAGACTTCGGTTACTGGACCACGAGCAGGTTGTTGACTGGAAAGAGACAAGACAGAACTGATATAAATAAACTAATTTAACTACAGTAATGTGACTAGCAACACATGGAGTATTTAGTTCTGACAAGAGTTGCAAAGATTTACAAGTTGGTTTATATTTTACCCCTGTATAATTACCATGGGTGTATTGGCGAGGGCGCCACCTGTAGGGAGATGATGTTCTCTGCAGCCTGCCTCCAAGAGCCCAGATCACCTCTTGGCCTACGGGGTCAGTGGCGCTTCTGGGACATTAAAGATATAACAATTAATAAATGTATACCAGACAGGATGGATACTGTAAAGTCTAATGCAAAAACATCCAGTTGAGAACAACGGTGCTTGGTATATTAATATGCCGATATGTTATTCGATTACCTGTAGGTTACAGCCTGCAGAGCTCGGCAGTAGCAGCTGTCCCGCCAGAGGGAGCGATCATGTCCCCAGCAGGTTGGGTCAGTGTGAAATCTATATAATCAGTAAGTTTGCTTCCTGTAGCCTTCAACCAAGCCTCCAGACACCTCCTCCAGACAGCCTACTGATAGATGGAGATGTTAGCGAAGGTCTACAGGAAAAAAGACAAAGACAGAGCGAGAGGAGGTCATTCTCCTGAATTTCAGAAACAGCACTTCAACCACTTTAAAGCGCAGCACCAAATGTTTCTGAAATGTCTGTGGCAGGATGTGCAGAGAGCAGAATGCATTATACGCAAACTTCTCGAACAGGTTTAAAGAGCAGCGTTGAGCTTCAAACAACTTGCTGAGCAGCAGGACTAAGAGATTGAGGAGATCTCATTTCCCCCCACTGGCTAATGACATGACTGAACTATTAAGGGCCATTAATTATTATAACTACTACTGATAAGCTGCTGAACATTTCCCCTTGTGGTGATAAGTGTCTGTCTTTCTGTCTACCATTCGTCATAATCAAACAGCACCAGAAACGACAGTATGCAATTACATTTGTTCCTCTTGTTTGGCTTACCTCTCAAGACAGGAACAATAAACAACGCATTACGCATCCCCCCAAATGACTTGGTTAATAATTTTTAAAGCCATGTGCAGTTGTAAAATCCTCGGTATATCTCCATGCTGTGTTTGTACTGCACGTGTCCTCACCGTGTGCTTTTATAAGGTAGTCCTCCTTGGTCCTCCTTCTTGGCCTCGCTGGACCGTGGTTTTGAGGTTTTGCAGGATGAGGGAGTGCGTCTGCGTGCACCACTGAGACATTGTGCTCAGAAACTAAGAAGAAAATGAGAAAGTGAGAAGTGAAAAACCTTCTTAACACGCAGCATAGGCAACACAGATAAATGAACCGGCTTGCACTCGGTATCTAAATGAACGCTGTGCACCTTGGAAGAGATGCGAAGCGACTCTCCCAGGAGCACTCTGGTCCATAACGGGCCCGGTGACGGGCCGACAATCCTCCAGTCCCGGGCACACCTCAGCAGCTCTCAGCAGGGTTTTAGTGTCCAGGTAGGTGAAGATACAGAATAGAGCTGCAGCGCATCTTCAGGATCTCTTGGACTGATCACTTTATTGGACTTGGACGGGAGCTCTTTTCATGGCGGCAGGGTTTGCAGTAGAGCCCATCTTCTGACCGTCCTGTGGTAAGAGGCATCCACAACTTCAAAACACTCGGAATTAAATTTGACAGTCAAACATTTAAAGTATCAGCTACATGAGTAGGCTGTTTTGCAGGGAGGGAGTTTTAATTGTAAGTCATTTTTACAACATTGTTTTCTTTCAGTAATAACCATAATGACAATTGTTATTGTAATACACACAATACACAATATACCTTAAAGTAACTCATTATTACTACAGGTTCAGCATCACTGCTTGTGTCCTGCAGGTTGAACAGTGGGTAAAAGGTAAAAATGAAAAACACTTTTTAAAAGGCCTGAATCCTGTGAGTGGTTGAAATCATTTATTATTGGTCCTTAAGTTTTTATTGGGACCTTTTTTATAATCCCATGATTTTTAAGAACCTGCTCGTTTCTTTGTAGATATTTTGGGTCCTGGCCTCTGATTATAACCTGTAGATTTAAACTTAATGATCACTTTGAGGTTGTAGTTTGTGGGCTTTTTAAACTGTATCGCGTTATACAGAGAGATGTGTTCCTGTTGTTGCAGTTTGCTCTCGTTTGATATAGAATGAGCTTGACAAAATAATAGAAATCGGTTTGTGTCACACAAAGGAAAAATAATCCAAAAAATCTCATAGAATTTATTTCAAGACTGTTTGTATTAGACCAGATTTCTTTTAAACTTAACCAATTACACATATATAACATATAAACACACAGATTAACACTTACAGTAATAACATGTAAATTTGCTGCATATATACATATGTATATCTGCTATCTGAACATGCCTGTTGGTCAGTGTTTTTCTTGCTATTTTCTTAAATGGTTTGCATAATAATGGCCGCAGGTGCAATCGCACCGGGCAACTACTGTTAATAGTGTGTGATTTTTATCTTATTATTAGTGTGACTGCTGAAAGCAGTCACACTATTGTTCCTTCTGTTTGGGCCATTTTCTTCCCTCCTTTTTACGGTCTTCTTCTAGTCCTTCATCATACTTTTGTGCTATTTCAACAATACATATATCAAAACGTGCAGCTTTTTTTTTGAACTTTATCGGCATTACTTTTCTCTTTTTAACTATATAAACTTTATCAAATATTTAACTTTTTCAACACAAAATCTCACATTCCTCAAAGTCTCATCAACCTACTTCTTCACAACTCCACTAAGTGTAGGGGGTAGGGTAACTGGTTGCCAACCCTAAGGTCACTGGATCGAATCCAAGGGAAGAATTCTTGTTATTTTATGTTGAATTCTGCTCTCCTCCCCCGCCTTCAATTGGTTTACCCGGTGATTGTTATCTCCTTGATTACTCGTAACAGTTTGCAGCACATCATCACATTACATATGAAAGACAACAGTCTTGAAAGCAGTGTGCTCTCTGTAGACAAGTGGCAGAGTAAAGGGGTTTTAGTGATCATATGGTCATGGGTTTGATTCCAGCACAGTCCTTTTCACTTCATTGCTTGACTTTAGATTCCAAATATTCCGCTGTCATTGGACAGATCTTTGATTCCTCATAGTATAAAGCACATTGTAACTCATGTTCTCTGTGGCCATATGGTTAGTGCTCAGCCTGAAATTCACAGACCAATTTTCATTCTAAGTCATTCCAAGCTTGACCTCTCAAGCTTTCTTGATGTTGACATAGTGCAGCTCCTTTAACAGACAACAGTCCTTCTGCAACTGTGTGTGTCACTGTGGCCTAGAGGCAGAGTGGAAGTCCTAAATGACCATGAGGATGTGGGATCGATTCCCACCTTGGTCAAAACATTTGTAAGGTGATCACTGCTTGCACTATTTGCTAATTCTGCAACGAAGCGTCCAGTTTTGCTGTCAGCAGTCACACCATTTCCATTCTTGGAAATGCTCTTTTCTAGTTAGTGAGACTGCTGAAGCATGTCACACTATTGTTCTTCTGTTTGGCCATTTTCATCCCGCCTTTTTACGGTCTTTCCTTCTAGTCCTTCATACTTTGTGCTATTTTCAACAATATATATATCCGAAAACGTGCAGCTTTTTTTGAACTTTATCGGCATTACTTTTCTCTTTTTAAACTACTTATACTTTTTTCAAATATTTAACATTTTCGTTCACAAAAAATCTCACATTCCACAAAGTCTCAACCTCAGTTCTTCATGACTCCACTGTAGTGTAGGGGTTAGGGTAACTGCCCTGCCAACCCTAAGGTCACTGGTTTCGCATCCAAGGGAAAAACTCTTGTTATGTTATGTTGAATTCTGCTCTCCACCGCCCGCCTTCAATTGGTAACAGGTGATTGATTATCTCTTAGATTACTCATACCAGTTTGCAGCTCATCAGTCACATTACAATGAATGACAACAGTTTTTTGAAAGCTGTGTGCTCTCTGTAGCCGAGTGGCAGAGTAAAGGTTAAGTGATCATATGGTCATGGGTTCGATTCCTGCCTCAGTCTTTTCACTTCCTTTGCTTGACTTTTGATTCCAATTATTCAGCTGTCATTGGACAGTCTTTGATTCCTCATAAGTAAAAAGCTCATTGGAACTCAGGTTCCTCTGTGGCCATAATGTTAGTGCTCAGCCGTAGAAATTCACAGACATTTTCATTCTATGTCATTCATCTTGACTCTCAAGCTTTCTTGATGTTAGCATTGTGCAGATCATTAACAGACAACAGTCACTGCAACTGTGTGTGCAGCTGAGGCCAAGAGGCAGAGTGGAAGTCTAATGACCATGAGGATGTGGGTTCGATTCTGACCTTGGTCAAACATTTGTATGGTTATGCACTGGCTTGCACTATTTGCTAATTCAGTCAACAGCGTTCAGTTGCTGTCAGCAGTCACAAATCCATATCCATTCTTGGAAATGCTTTATTTTTCTAGTTATTTTTCCACTTCCGGCCGATTTTCGATGCGCTACTAGTCCTGCAACTCCGAAGAGTTGCAGGACATATTATATATCTAAACGTGCGTCCTGATCCGGGAATCGCTGTGCTCTTACTTTACTCATCAGTGTACGAATTTTTCGTGCAGGACGTAAGTCCGCGATTTACTGCGCAAAATTATGGCATGTAAGTCAATTGGACGGGCGAAAAAAAAAAGAGCGATAAAAGACCAATCATTGGAGTTTAACAAACGACTACTGCTCAGGGCATACTTTCACTCTAGAGACTCCATTTAAACTTTAAACAGTTAGACAACAAGTACTTGTGTATTGTCGTATTACTCCACGTTTTGATAGGTCATATAGTTTTTGATCAAACCCTGATCAATGACCATGGGATCATTTTTGGAGAAATTATGAGTTTATAATGGGTGTGTATTGCATGGAATGTTCGTGTCAGAGTGCGTGACATCATCGGTTAGAGTGGGGATAGAGTGAAAAAACCATTCTGTATTTTTTCTGGATAAACTGTGACAACGGCCACAATTTACACTCTACAGACATAATTTTTTCAGAATTTGTAAGACAAACTTGTTATCTCGCATGTCAAGTGCTCAAAAATATCAGCGAGACTTACAGAAATTGACAGAATCAATCCTCTGAGTGCGGCCCACGTCTGTCTCTGCTCCACATTGAGTCCAATACAAATCATTTTCTGAGAGGAGCAGAACGGCCTGATGGTTTAAAACTGCCAGCGTCGCCAAAATATTTTTACTGTAGAAACACCAAATCGTACCGAAATTTTCAGTAAGTCCTTAGAGCAACGTTGATACTGTGTTTTTGTTCTGATAGGAAGTTACCGTTTTGTCATGCTAATCCTAATTGTGAGACCGTTTTTAAAGGAGGCAGAAAATGGGCTCTTTTTCCTCCACGTTTCTGAGTCTGTCTTCAGCCTTCTGGGGCCCATATCGCCGTGGTACCCTCCTTGATCCTCAGGCCAGCAGAGCACGTTAAACTTCAAAAACAATCCACCTGGCGCTCGTATAAATGTTTAATTTAAACACAGACAACAGCTAAATCAGACTGACACAGGAGGCAGCTAACTAACTACCAATGTGTCAAGTCAGTCCACACACACACACAGACTCTAGAGCCAGCTTCATGTGATATACAGTCACACACACACCTTCAATGTGAGTATAACACAGTTAACCGTGCAACAGAATATAAACTTAAACCATGATTTAATCTGGTATTAAAGTTAAACCTTGGTTGGTTACTGACACACACACACACACACACACACACACACACACACACACACACACACACACACACACACACACACGTAAACCTAATGTGGTTACAAGCGCCACCATATCAGTGCTTATCGAAAGATGATCATGTGTCTGTCTGATCGCCTCTGTCTTGCCCTTAAGATCGGGGTTTTGAATTCCCATGTTGACAGAGATTGGCAAAATCGGCAGTAGCCCCGCGGCCCATTCAAAATTTCCCGAGAGGAAATTTTCTAGT
>NW_028220650.1:0-13345 GCF_045865225.1 Trachurus japonicus | reverse complement strand
ATATATTTTAGTTACTATAAGCTGCAGGGCTCCAGACTGCCCCTCAATGGAGGCATTTTGCCCCTAAAAGTTGAGACGGTGCAAGTAACTTTTTATCTTGCGCTGGTGAAACATGAAGGGGGCGACTCAAAGAATCTGGAATCTGTCATTACAGGTGGCAGGCCAATGTGTGTGAGGATCATGAATGAAAGTGAAATGTGAATATTTGCTTTGCAAGTCAATTTAGAGTGTGTGTCTCTAAATGTTCTGCTTGTGCTCCTGAAATGAGAAGCTGCAAAAACCCATGACAAAACCCATGGCACTTGTTCTACCAGGTGACCTCCATGATCTCTTATTTTTGTCTTTTAAAATCATGACATAAAGGAAAAATGGTGAATGTAGATTTGAAACTACATTCATCAAAAGAAACGGTAGAAAATCCACATGAAGGTGGTTATTTTACTTCATTCTGCCTCTTTCATTTCTCCTAAATTGACCAAAAGTTAACAGCTACTGTGACATACTGTGCTGTGCCTGTTGTCTGACCCATGTCATGTCAGGTATCATTGTAAAGCTCTCTCTCTCATGAACAATGATGTGGGCTCCAAATAGTACAAGTAGTAGTATAACAGTACAAGTCTTTAAAGGCTGTTTTCTCAAAATGACTTTTTCCTCAGACTCTGAGCCTGAAATCTCCACTTCAGCAGCACTTACAGACACCAAACCTTCCAGTTCTATTCCTGTCTTTCTCAAGGTTTTTACAAAGGGGATTGTTGATATATCATTCACAGCCTGATTTATACAACATTTTATTCCTAAAAGGGCGAAATTTGATTTAGGGCTGTTGACAGTATTTTCTCATTTACAAAGTGACAAAAAGAGATATCCAAAATCCCCCCTGTAAAAACTTCTGACTCTAATATGTCAACAAAATAAAACAAGAAATGTATGCAAATTAGCTAATATTTCATTAGATATTGCCTCATTTACATATTTAAAGCAGATATCAGTGGAATGTTTTTGTTAATATAAGTCCTAAATAGTCCTATTTTCCGTCAGCAATCACTTACATGAAGTATTTCAGCCTAAACACGAGTCTCTCCGTCACTCTGCTCTGCTGTAACCCGAGGAGAAAATTTCCTTGTGGGATACAAGTGTTATCCAATGAGGGGAGAGAACGGCATGAAGGGCTGTGTGTGCAGCCAAGGGATGCGCGTGAATGTGGTGACGTAGCACGAGGACCAATTGATGCCTGACAAGGGCGGGGACTGCTAACTCATGGTGCGTTCAAGGAAACTCGTACTTTGTGTTTTTCCTTCCTGTGAAGTCATACCAGTTCGATCTGGTACGAGTTCACGGGTCGGAAGTTACGAGTGGCCGTTATAGGGAACTTTCACAGACAACAGGACGGTAAAAACACGAGCTACGGGTTACCTGGAACGCTACCAAGTCGTAGTTGTGACTTGAAGCTGTAACTTACGGTTTCAAAAGCCTGCCTTGAACACAGCATTAGCCGAAACGGCCGTGCCACTGATATCTGCTTTAAACATAAAATTTGACGAAACTTGTAATACAAAAAATATTTGTCTTAATGTAAGTGATAAACTTGGTAAATTTCATGGTGATATGTGTAAGTCAAAAGTTTTACCTTATTCACCTGTAGTGTCTCCCCTTAATCCTTCTCAACACCATTGTAAATGACTCAATGGTCTTCTGAGGTCAAATAAAGGTAATAAAATAAAGTTGCTTATTTACACACTGAGACATGGGCAACAGTAACATTGCTTGGGAAACATGTTTATGCCCACTTGATGAACACCAGTCCAATATTGAGTCAGCTCACATAGTTTAGTTGGTAACACTTTACAATAAGGGTCCCTTAATTAACGTTAGTTAGTACATTATTAGGCATTAATATATAAACTAATGTGTTAATTAATGCTGAGTAATGCTTACATAATGATAACTAATGACATGATTCAACTTTTAAATGTATTAACTATGAGTAGTAAACATTAATTAACTGCTTACCAATAGGCTACATTAATTAATGTGTTTCCAAAGTAATACAGTACTTTTCCTATGTGACAGTCAGCCTATCCATGGGGGCAGATTGTCCATTTTTATTTTATCTATTGTATCTGTTTATTGATTGTTTATTTATCTTCTTATTGGTTGTCTATTGTTCTATTGTCTTAAGTGTTTTTTGAGCTCTCGCAAACCCTTTTCCAATGTGGTCTCCTTCCACAAATGGCAAATAAACTGACTCTGACTCTGACATAATAATGATTGTTAATATATCTGTAACAGTTAATTAATGCTTAATAATGTACTAACTAATGTTAATTAAGGGACCCTTATTGTAAAGTGTTACCGTTTAGCTGATTTTGTGACCAGAACAACATCACATAGAGTGAACAAAGAGAGTGCATCAGAAATATAATGAAATATGAATCCGACTACGGCTGACCGTCCACAGTCCAGTGAGTCACCCGTCCTGTCTGTCTGCCCTGAGGTCTAAATGTCCTTCACCGTTTAGCCTTCAAGGTGATGGCATAATTGCCCAATTTCATAATTATGGACACAATCGGGCTCTCCATGATTACCTTCACTTTACCTGATAACCCTTCACTTTAACACACACACACACACACACACACACACACACACACACACACACACATGCTCTTACCATCTGGGTCACACAGAAGCAGTGTTTGAAGTTGTGGAAAGGGATGTTGTTGTATCTGCGGTAGACTTCAAACAGGAACTGCTGCAGCACCTCAGGCTCGATGTTGAACGTCGCTATGAAATCTAAATCTGTGTACATGACCTGCAGGAGCACCATGATCTCTGCATCCTCCCACTGCCTGCACACACACACACACACACACACACACACACACACACATTATAATATTCTTTGCATAAGACTACAGCATAAAAACATACGTGCTGTGTGTCTTGAGTCGGACGAGAGATGTCAGAAAGTGCATGAAACAAACAGACTCAAACATAGTTGGTTGTGTTTTCTTTTCACTTTGATTCGGCGTCTTGTTGACATTCAACAATGTAGAGTAACGTCAGCCTTTCTTATGTTTTATAATACTCCTATGCCAACACAGCAGGAAAAAGAAAAGAATATTCTATCAGGCTTTCAAATGGATCTTGTAATTTAGTATAATTATGTGACACGGCGCGCCTCAGTTCTCATTCTGTGGCCTCCACATAACCTCATACAGTACGTGTCCACCTCCATTATTGTGGGTTCGCTTTAGTAAAAGCTTTTGGACGGATAAAACGATGACCGAGCCCCCATTGAATGCGGCGCGCACTTTCTCCCCTGTAAAGCCCACTTCAAACATGGTGAGGTTGATTAAGGCCTTTTATGAAGACCTTCTTTTGATTTGGGAGCCCTCTGCAGGCCCATTCATATTGAGATGAGTGTGTCAATCAGAAGAAAAGGCTGAGGGCTGCTGTCCTCGTCACAGATGCATCAGAGTACGGCTCGTACGGCACGACTGTCATTGTCCGCGCTCTGAGGACACAGGTGCTCTGGGTGTTTGTTTGGGATCACACATATATGCAGACTCACAGCACCTCGAGGTGATGGTGATGGTGATGATTTATTTGCTTATTTCTAGGATAGCCATTAGCTCCTCAATGCAATTAAAAACATAGTATATACTCACAGTCATCACTGTTACAGATCACTGACTGTAACACATCATCATATACACAAACAGCAAACAGTCTAGTCAAAAACTACATGATTAACATTACATTATATTACCAGAACAATTCAACCCACAACAAAGTCCTACAATAACTCATCCCATGGTATATTTCTTATTCTTTGAATAAAATGTGTTTTGAGTTAATATGTTTGATGTTATTGGGTAATGTGTTCCATCCTATGATGGCTCTGTACATTACAGTATGTTTTAAAAAAAGTGTTTTCTGGGTTTAGGTGTAAGTAAGTAATCATGTTGCACATTTATTTACATTTCTGATGAACACTGTCTGATCTAAGAAATATTGTGGGTTTTTTTATTTTTATTGTTAAACCAGCACTAAGTAACTTTTCAACCTTCATAAAATATTTTCATACCTTTTGTGATGATACATCGACTTACAACAAGTTGAATGACACCTCTGTCATGGCCTGAGGGGGTCTGTATCTCTTTCTCTGGCACTAAGCAGCTTTGAGGAGCATGGTAGGAACCCGGCTCTCACTTAAGTTTCACTTTCACTTTTGCGAGTCACAACAAGGAGGGAGCAGGCAAAACGGCACTTTAGCAATGGATTATGTTTGTGTTTTCACTTTGAAATGATCCACTGGAAACAGAAACTTAGTTTTGATGTCTTCTGTTAATTTTAATGCAGGATATTTACAGGGCTTCACGCTAGTGTTCATGGGAAATGGAGTCTTCCTTCAGGCAAAACACTACCGCTTTGGTCCACAGGCGCCGCCAAACTCAACCAAAACTGAAAGTTCTTTAGTACTGCTTTAATCACATTTCTAATGGAAGTTATAAGACTTTTAGTAGGGGAGACAGGATGGTCGTAACAAAGGGATGGTTGTAACAGTTTCACCAATAAGGGATAACATTAGAGTTATGTGATCAACATCATGTGTAGCCACTCACTCCCTGACATTACATGTGAATTTGCATGGCCGTGTGAATAAGTGTGTAGGTTTTACGGCCAAAAAACATTTTTTTTAGGTCAGAAATGAATATTTTGGACCAATCCTAAATTATTGATACCGTTGAAGTTTGAATTCGTTAACTTGTATAAGATGAAAGAGCAGGTTCTCAGGTGAAATATGAGTCATTTCATCAATGTTTATTTCAAACCACCATGCTGGTACAGCTAGTCAAACAATGGCTGACAGGGGTGGGGACGGTTGTAACACCTTTTACTTTGTTGTTTTATTAAGTGTCATTAAGTGTCACCATCTTTCCTTGACTTTTACATGGACTATGAGCTGCTTCTGACTTCCTGATGAAGTTTTCCATTTATGCATACACCATTCACTGGTATTATCAGAAGATGTTCTTTAAGACGGCTTTCTAATGTTAGGATTCACACCACTGTCACTGTTCTTCATTTAGCCATCAATGATGAGTTCTTTTTGTTCATACTGAACCACAGAAAGATGCTTTAGTGTTGGAACATGCACAATGCACTTACATAGATGTATGTTTTTTTTGGTTTGGCCTCAATTTTTAGTTTTTAAATCTCACTGTTACAATTGACCCCATTGTGTTACAACCTACCCTGGTAGTGGGGTAGGTTGTAACAGTGGCACTCCTTTCATTTGACATCAGATAGTGAATTCTGTGATATAGTTTGAGAAGTTTAAGGCGCTGCTATTTGTAAAAGAACAGATGAGGGTACTCTGTGTCAGAATTTGAGAGGCCTACTATGAACCCTCTGCAAGTTATAGGAGCTGAGACAAAAAGTATTACAACCATCTCTGCTCTCCCCTATGTTTTCAACTAGCAGCCATGATAAATCCCGGTGCATTTTTAAGATATTTGCGTGCAGTGAACAACTGAGAGCAACTTAAGCTGCTTTGCTCTGTGCAATTTGAAGTTTTCTAATATCTTAAATGGCTGCAGATGACCAAATAATTGGGCAACAACACTGCAGCCTTGAGTACTTGATTCAGTGTGTCTGATTCAACATTTTCTTGATGATGATGATGAGGCTGCAGGTTGATTCATGTGCTCTAACTTCACTCACCAGTTGTCGAAGGTCGGGGTCTTCAGGTACTGCCTCACTTCTTCTGAAACCTCCAGAGAGCTGCAACATGGGACGACAACCATTGATGATGATGATGATGAGACGTTCAAAGGAGTCAGTTGGTGCTGTACCTGAACGTACCTCATTTGAAGAAACTTTTCCCGGACGTGTTCGCACTCGTCCCTGGTTTTCCTCAGCGTTCTCTTATGGTAGAAGGGCGAGGGCTTGTGTGTTCCCTCTGACAGGTCTTTAAACAGCCCCAGCCAGCTCAGATGCTCCACACTCTGGAAAAAGAGAGAGAGAGAGGCTGGAGGTTAAAAATATAAAATATCACTGAGTGCTTACATTTTTCTTCACTTGACTTTCTATTTTCTTTTTTATCAAGGGTATGAATGTAAATATGTACACATTTGAGAAATATATGACAATATATGGGGCTAATATTCGTCCATATTATCACTATGTAATCATTTTATCATTATTTCATTATCATCATTATTTATAATAGTAAGGTGAATCTACACTTAAGTGTATAGGCTATATCTCTCATATATCAGCCATAAATCATTTCAGTTGTGTTAATGGATAAATTAATGTACTTAATCTAAAATCAAACTTTAATGTTGATCTTTAAGGAAGCTGGATAAATTATATATGAATGACTTAGGAAGAAAGGGTGGGATTAAATAAGCATCACCTCTTCTCACTCGTTTTCAAATAATGAATGAAATGATTATGTTTTGACAATCTTCAATTTTTGTTGTAGGCTATAACTTCTACTGTAGATGTGAACTTGTGCTTTATTCTTACATGTCTGAAATAAATTCATTTCAATTCAATTCATATATCAGCAGCTGAAAGAGCAGAAAATGCTTTTTCTGTGGGTTCATCACTCTGAGTAACCCCTTTCTACTGTTATTTGAACAATCGTCAACATTATCTTCTGCATGAGTGCAGCTTAAAATCAATGTGCACCCTTTTTATGACTGTAGGTTCAAGCTGTTAGTTAACAGGCTACTGTTCTTTTCTCTATATTTCCCGAGCAGGTTTGAATCCTTAATAACTTGGATCGTACCTCAAGTTTGATCTGGAAAGAATCCACCTGTTTCTTCATCTCGTACACGACTGCAGGAGTCTCTCCAGCCTCAATCAGGATTTTCTTCTCCAGGCCCTGAAGTCTGAACCCACACAAATCAGCCAAGCATTCACCTACACCTCTGGACTGTGACTGCATTTTTTATATAGTATATTTCTTATTATTTTATATTAACATTAACTCCCACTCTGCCTATACCTTTTCTCCATGGACGAGAGGTCAAATCCAAGTGCACCAGCAAGTTCTGCACCTGAGCCAACAGCAGAGGAAGAGGAGAGATTGTCAGCGTTTTCTTTTTTTTTTAATAAACCCAGTTCCCATGGCTCTCGGTGACAGGTATAGACCTACCTAAGGGCTCACTGTTGCAGTCAGAGGCCACCACCTCCAGCTTGTAGCAGGAGTTTGGGCTGTTGGGCTCCAGACCTGGGGAGATGTTGATGATGTTTCCTTTGGGGTTGTACAGTTTCAGGATGTCGTGGGGTCCGGCCTCAGCAGCAGAGCGGAAGAGATCTAAAAGAATGGATCTTATGTTCAGTTAAATGATATTTAATTTTTCACTTACTTCATCTATTTGACTAATCTCGTCAGCACTAACCACTCAATTAGTCTCAATCAGTTATGCATGACTAATACTAATGATATAACAGTTGGAGTTACTTTAACTTTTAATTTTTCAAGTTTTTTTTTTTTACACTGTAAAAAATGTTATTAGCACTTTTACTATAGTAAAGGATACTTCTTCTTCCACTGCTGGCAATATGTTTTTACTAGTGGCTTCAACTGATAAGCCTTTGTGCATGATCTGATAAAGTAATTAACAGCCCAGGAGCGCTGTTATAACCAACCGGTTAGGTTTAGTCCTGGGCTGTTGTTTACTTGGTGATATCAGATTGTGCAGCCTTAGTACAGTGGTTCTCAAACTTTTTTACATCAAGGACCCCAAAATTGACACAAATTAGACCATGGACCCCCATTGGACCAAATTTTGAAGCAAACACCAGAAATACACAAATAGGTTTGTTCCGAGACGGAATGAAGTTTTGTACATTCAAATTAGGGCCAATGGAGTGAATTATTGGAAACATTATAGAGAAATATCTGGAAAAAAGTGGTACAATTTCTCCCAAAACATTCAAACATAGGAAGAAGTGGTAAAATTCTCAAAAAAAAAAAAAAAAGTTTTAAAAAAATCTAGAAAAAGCGTTAAAATTTCTAAAAAAAAGAAAAAAGAATTCTCTCTCTCAAAAAAAATTAAAAACAATTCTAGAAAAAAGTGGTAAAATTTCAAGAAAAAGTTGGGGACCCCCTTGAACCCTCTCAAGGACCCCTGGGGTCCCCACGTTGAGAACCACTGCCTTAGTAAATTAATTAATATAACCTTTTATAAAAGGCGACTCTAGGCTGCTTAAAGTTATCAAGACTGCCAAATAAGCACTACGAGTCATAGGATAATAACAATACATGCAGAATTATATCACACACTCACTGTTTATATTATGTGAACAAAAGCAGTTTGCAGTGCATGAGATCTTCAGGATGGTTCTGTCTTTTGACCTCCTCCTCTCTTCATTCAAACAGAGTTTACCTGAAGTGAAGCCATTTCTACATAGGCTAAAGCATCAGCCCATGAGGAGCTGTCAGTTGCAGCTGTATTACTGTCTGCAGCCCAGACAACCTCCACCACAACCCTAAACACACTTTATATGCCTGCCTAATAACTGTTGTCTTGCTGTTATGTGTCATTCATTCATTTTCTACATGAGACATGACAATCTGTTTATATTAATAGATCAGATATCCATGTTATATTCACCTTTGTTCATTTGATGTGAAATTGTGGGAGATGTTTGCCAAAAATCCCTTATAAAAAAGAAACTCATCACATCACAGAAGCAGGTGGTGGCTCTTTAACAATATGGATATGTGGATATATCATGGTATCAGACATGATATCAGACGATGTCACACTTGCCTTAAAATACTTTCCTCACAAAATCAATAGACATGTGAACTTGAATGTAATCTTCTCCTCCTACCTTTGACATCCTGGGCAGGACAGTCCACAGGGAACTCAGCCTGCTCTGGTCTCCCGTTCACAGTGAAGTAGATGATTTTTGTTGCCATGTCATGAATTCAGAAGCACTGATGTAACAGTGTGCACCGCCGATCTGCTTGTCTCACCTCACTGTTCCACCAATAAACACTCCACCCCCTTGTTATTATTCTCTGCCCCTCCTCCTCTGCCCCTCCTCCTCTGTCCTCAGTGAAAATAATGAATTTATTCTGAAGCCTACTTATCATGTGTTTTATCTGCATCTGACATTGAAGCCCATTTCCACAAAGCGATTTTTTTTGTATGAACTATCATCAAATGACTATTGAAAGTTATAATCAACCAATAAGCAATAACCAATATTAGTCCATGAGCCAGACCACCAATCGCAATCGAAAGGGTGGGCAAATTCTTGTTGCTATTTTATTATTCCTATATATGTCCAGATTATTAATTGGTATGATAACCTTCGCACAAGAGTAGCTTAACAATATTTATCATGCATTCACTATTTTGACCATAAAAATGCCATATACACCAATTATGGCCATTCTCCGGTGTTTCATAATTTGTGTGCCACTACTGATGATTTAGAGTGCCTTTGCAGTTGCAGAAAGGCCCTGCAGATAATATTTGTTTGCACCACTAGTTGGCGCTAATTCCACTGGGTGCATGAGGGAGCGAGGGGGAAAATCGGCTTTAATTTTGCTGTTAGCAGGAAGTAGCAGAGGACTTTTGTGAAATCACATTATACAGGGAACATTTTTAATGGTTTATATATACATCCAAGGTTAAGAAGGCTAAGATGTAGTGAGTAAAGATGACATTAACACTATAGCATATTACATCCATAGGTTTAGGGTTATTTAGGGGGAACTGGGGCATTGTTCATTAGGCTGACTGCAGAGAGGAAGAAACTGTTCTTGTGGCGTGAGGTCCTGGTCCGGATGGACCGGAGCCTTTTGCCAGAGGGGAGGGGCTTGAAGAGTTTGTGTCCAGGGTAAGAGGGGTCAGCAGCTATTCTGGCTCTGGTCCTGGAGATGTACAGCTCTTGAAGAGATGGGAGGCTGCAGCCGATCACCCTCTGGGCAGAGTGAATGACACGCTGCAGTTAGGCCTTGTCTCTGGCTGTAGCTGCAGCACACCAGACTGACATGGAGGATGTGAGGATGGATTCAGTGGTGGCAGTGTAGAAGTTCACCAGCATCTTCACAGGGAGGTGAAACTTCTTCAGCTGCAGCAGGAAGTATAGCCTATCCTCTGCTGAGGCTTCTTGGTGAGGGAGCTGATGTTCTGCTCCCATTTGAGCTCCTGGGAGATGGTGGTGCCCAGGAAGCAGAAGGACTCAACCAGGGTCGCTGTAGAGTCACAGAGGATGACAGGGGGAGGGCAGCTTGGTCCTTTCTGAAGTCCACTATCATCTCCACTGTCTTCAGAGCGTTGGGCTCCAGGTTGTTCATGCTGCACCATGACACCAGACGGTCCGTCTCGCTGCTGTAGGCCGACACGTCCCCATCAGAGATGAGGCAGATGAGGGTGGTGTCAGCAAATTTCAGGAGCTTGACAGACTGGTGTCCAGATGTGCAGCTGTTGGTGTACAGGGAGAACAGCAGAGGAGAAAGGACGCAACCTTGGGGGGATCCAGTGCTGATGGTCTGGGTGTCAGAGACATGCTTCCCCAGCCTCATGAACTACCGTCTGTCAGTCAGGAAGTCCGTAATCCACCTGCACATGGAGTCAGGCACATTAAGCTGGGAGAGCTTGTCACGGAGCAGAGCTGGGATGATCGTATTGAAGGCAGAGCTGAAGTCCACAAACTGTTTCCTGGCGTAGGATCCTGGGAAGTCCAGGTGCTAGTGGAGGGCCATGTTTACAGCATCATCTACAGATCTGTTGGCTCTGTAGGTGAACTGTAATGTCCTTAAGGTGGGTCAAGACGAGACACTCAAAAGTCTTCATGACCACAGAAGTCAGAGCAACGGGTCTGTAGTCATTAAGGCCTGTGAGCCTTGTCTTTTTGGGAACTGGAACAATGGCTGAGGCCTTGAAGCAAGCTGGCACATGACAGGTCTCCAGTGAGGTGTTAAAAATGTGTGTGAACACCGGAGACAGCTGATTGGCTCAGTGCTTCAGGGTGGAGGGGGAGACTTATACCCCTTTCCCACTGGCCAAAAAACCCGTTTAAACCCACAAACGCACCGACCCGCGTCAACCCGGGACGTCTGTCTGATTACCCATTTCTCCGACCATACATTTCTTTATTTTTGAGTCCATTAGTCCGACCTCCCATTTCTCCGACTTAAGTAGCCCTAACCCTCAACCTTACCCTAAACCTAACCTTAACACTGTAGAATGGGTAGTCGGAGAAATGAGCTGTCGGACTTTTCAGTCGGACTGATGTATGCCCCCCCGTCGACCTGCGTCAAATGACTCGGCAAGTAGGGCTGGACGATTAATCGAATTTTGATCGTGATTACGATTTTGGCTTCTCACGATCATAAAAACACTGTAATCGAAGAAAAACGATTATTTTTTTTGTCTATTGGTGTTTTATTCTGAAAAACACACATGCGCGCTTCCGCCCCCGCGCCTGCACTGCACTCCTCTCCTGTCTCAGTTAATGCTGTGGACGAGTCCACTCATGTTTTGACGGCGGCGTTTAAAAATCAGCGCCAGTGAAGAGAGAGCAGCGGCCACCGCTCAGGACGAATGAACGGGAAATAATAATTTAAAACACTCGCTCGTCTCCTCAAAGCGGCCGCACAACAACAACCCTCCTCCTCCTCCTCCTGGATTTCATCCCAGAGACGCAATAAGCGACACACACGGAAGCAGAGAGCCTCCATTCTCCCTCTTAATAAGTTAAACCATGACAATTACTCCAAATCTGTGTATTCAAGGTAAAAATGTAGAAAAGTTAAGCTAAACATCATGTAGCCTATAGTTTCTGCTGCTGGATCATAAAACTTAAAAAAAAAAAGTTTTAAATACATTTTGAATAAATGTTTAAAATTATAAACTTAAAAACCTTAAACACACATTGGCACTGTTTATTTAAGGTAATAATGTAGCATGGTCAAGCTATAAATCCTGCATAGTCCCCCCCCTGCATAATCGTGATTTCAATATTGACCAAAATAATCGTGATTATGATTTTTGCAATAATCGTCCAGCCCTATCGGCAAGCGACGCGGGTTAAAATCGCCTTCAATCGGCTCGGCTCTGATCGGCTTGCAGCGGGAACACCAGACCCGGCTCAACCCGCTAATTTATGTGATGACATTGGGCATTACGTGATGCCACATCATCGCACCAGTCGCGTCTCACGTAGGCTACCAAAACAAAGCTCTGCTTGCATTCAAGACTGGGATTTGAAAATCAAAGAACACTTACCAAAAAAGATTGAAAAAAAAGAAGCGACAGTCTGTTTAACTGACATGTTGTGCCGCGGACGTCCATCATCAGGCGGCCGCGGCAGACTCGCTGTCCTCCGTGGCTGGCGGCTGGGGCATGACACGGTGTTTCTCGCACTGCGAATGAAAGCGGGGCGACTGGTTTATGCGGGGGTTAGACAGACAGACCCGGCTCATTTTGGTCAATGGGAAAGGAGCCAAATGCCGATTGTTAGCGGGTCGACCCGCATTTAAAAAACCTGCGTCGACCCGCTGATGTTAGTAGGAAAACGGCCTGCAGCTTTGCACGGGTTCAGCCGTTTAAACAGTCTCTTCACCTCTCCTTCTTTGATTTGATTTGATTTCTATGATGGAGAGAGGTGTGAGAGGTGTGGGGGAGGGTGGCACTTGGGTGTGGGGCTGTGTAGGTGATCCAGGTTTGGAGGAGCTGTTGCTGATCGATGGCTGGTGGTCGGAGGTGTGGGGGATATCAGGTCTGTCCCATTGTCTTTCAAAGCGGCAGTAGAACTCGTTCAGGCTGTTGGCCAGGCGTAGGTCATTGACAGAGGGACACTTGAAATACTGCACTGGCAGTATGCTTCACATTATTTGTGACAGAAGGAGCAAGCTCTTTAGTTGATTTTAATTGTGTAAACAAATATTTGTTTGTTCTTGTTATTGCATGAAAAGTAAAACACTCTAAAAACGTTGGCTATTTCATGTGTAGGCCTATGTTCTAATTTTTATCACATTTTCATTCACATATTCCTGAGGTGAGTCTATTATTATTACAGTAGGGTCTTGATAAAAGGGAAAAACATCCTTGAAGTGATTTAGGCACTGAGTGGTCAACAAACAGCATAATACCGAACAAGCACTATACACAGTTTTCAAGTTTCCACTCTACCGGTCCACCTATTCAACACATGATAACCACCACTAAGCTACCTGTTTGCAATGGTTATCATGCCAAACTGTTCACTAGAGATGTCTACCAAGTCAAAAAAACAAACTAGAAATTGCCCACCCGTTCGATTGCGGGAGGCCAATTTTGGGGTCTTGGCTCATGGACTA
>NW_028220649.1:0-17809 GCF_045865225.1 Trachurus japonicus | reverse complement strand
ATAGCGGCCCTTTGTCACTATCGACGCACGCTGCGGTTTAAAGGGCTTTACGCGTGCCAATGTAAGTGTAGGTGTATGCAGGTGTAGCCAAAGTGCATAACACAGCAACTGTCCAGTCAAAGCTTCTCCTTTGTTGCAAATTTATTTATACAGCCGACTCGAATACTCACTAAAACACCACAACACATTCTCTCTGTGGCAAAACACGACATGGCACGGTCAAAACCGTATGAGTTCCTCAGCGTGCGCACCTGCGCTGATTACCCACCTACATTTATCACTTCAGACCAATTACCTGAACAGAAATCGCCACCTACTGGCACAAAATGTGTATAACATCACAAAACAAAGAAAATGACCAATTTGGCTCCTACACACCGGCCCCTAATTGTTAATGGTGTGCAACATAACAATTCAAACAAACAAATAAACAAAAGGAGCCAAATGTTCTTCTTGAGTGATAAATGTACACAACATCATATTACATAAACCTCAATTAAACCCCATGGGCTGCCATAAGCAGGTAAAGGTTTAGTTACTGGACTTTTCATAACACTACAATTTTCCTTGAGATGGACAGGTCACATGAAACCAACTCTTATCAGGAAAGGTTTCGAGCATCACTGAGCAGCCAAGAGCCTTGAGGAGCTGCTGAGTCCACCACCAAGACGATGTCCCCAGGAACAAAACCTCTTTCCTCTTAGTTCCACTTCTGCCTCTGGCAACGGTGCTCTACTCAGTTGTCCTCCAATTCTCAGCCGGCCATCTTCCAAGCATGGATCCAGTCTGTACACCGAACGGTAACACTTTATAATGAGTACACACTATTAAGCATTAGTTAAGCATTAATAAATATTGAATTCATCATTTATAACACATGAATACTCATTAGTATGTAGTTAGTAAACATAGTTATAAATGTTTTACTCATCATTGATAAGCACAGTAGTTATGGATTAGTAAACACTGAATTCATCATTTATAAAGCATGTTTCTGACGTAAATACTCATTAGTAAGTGGTTTACAATCACAGTTGTAAATGTTTTACTCTTCATTAATAAGCTCATCTATATAAATGATGGATTCAGCATTTCCAAGCGCTCTTACGCGTTCAGTATGAATGGTTAGTGAGTGTTAGTAAATGATTTATAAAAACTCACAAATTTCATTTCCAATGGATGACTTATAAACAGTTATTAATGCAGGAATTCATGAATTCAGGCAGTTACAAAGCACTTACTACTCGTTAATTAAGTATTTTGTGTGAGCTCATCTAAAGTGGGCACTATCTATGCCTTATAGAGCATTTACAAATGAGATATTAAGGCTGCAATGCCTCAAGACTCATAAAAGTCTTGGTTATCTTAACAGACCAAGGAGAGACACAACACAAAGGGATAGTTCATATTGCATTGTATTTATTGCAACTTCCCAACATATTGTAACTGTTCTGTTGATGTAAAACAAGGGTAAGCATGGCAGAATAAAAACGCCAACAGTGGATCACAGAAGTTTAAGTTCAGCAAATAATTCTTTGAAAAAAATCCTTCTGTAGCCTATTTAATTTGTTTTTTTCTATATCAAAAAATTAAGTCAGTTCCTTATATTTGCTGGGGGCAGCTCTCTGCGGTTGGAGCAGTGGTCCGGTCCATCCCAACACGCTTGAAAGCAGCAGACCAAACGGCCAGAGAATTTTCTTGTACCGGGAAACGGCCTGATCCAGATTTTGGACTGCAATTTAGAGAACAAAAAAGGAAAATTAGCAACAGTTTAAAAATAAAGAAAAGAGGGGGGAAAAAAAGGATATTTAACTTAAGTCACACACACACACACACACACACACACACACACACACACACACACACACACACACACACACACACACACACACACACACACACACACACACAGTCACACATTGGCTTGTAAAATCAGAACAGACATAATAACCTGTGATTTTCAGCTATGATTATCCTTTACAGCAGGCACATTCTGACAGATGAGAGTCAGTTATTGTCCCCCCTCTATTAAATATGAAAGGAGGCTGCTCTGATGATACAAGTCAGCAGTCCTGAAATGTGTGTTTACATGTCGCGGTAGTACGTCAGGGAGCGAGAGCTAAAGCCTTCAGCTGCAGACAAGCTAACGTTAGCTATCATCCATGGACCATGTGTGGCAGCAAACAAAACGAACACATACTCACCACTAGTGCCGCTGACGACCGCCGACTTCGATATCCATCTCCACACCGGCTTTCTTCTGGGCCCGCGTCCGCCGGACTCGTCGATTCTGGGCAGAGTTCTCCGTCTCCAACTCTCCATTCATCTTAGCTGCTGCACCAGGCTGCACCGGCTGCAGTGTTGCCGCCTCCCAGCGTCGTCCAGGCGTTGTGACGTTGATGACGTGTAAGGCTCGTCGACGTACACGTCCAGCGGCCGCCGGTGCGCGTGCAACCAAAAACAGGGGGCAAAAGACTGCTTCGGGGTCATGGATGCATGTTCGGAACTTTATACAGTCTATGGTTCGGAGTGAACTGATATCAGTGTAGATGCCGTATTGTTTGTAGGGCTGAAGCCGATATCCGAGTACTCGCTCGGCTTGGGCGGTACCCGGGTGCCATTTCACTACTGGGAACCCCCCCCCATGGGGGGCGGATAGCAGAACACTATAGCTAGCATTAGCATGTTACCGTCACAACACGACCTGTCCATCTGCCCGTGTGTGCGCGAGAGGGAGAGAGCAGGGAGAGAGTCGCGGCCGCCACAGACTCGTTTATAAATACAAATGGTAAACGCTGGATGCGCTGGTTGATCAGTTTTATTTTTACCAGACTCTTATAATATTCCCAAGTTGCAATAAATACAATGCAATATGAACCATATCGTGTTGTGTCTCTCCTTGTGAATCTTAATATCTCATTTGTAAATGCTCTATAAGGCATAGATAGTGCCCACTTTAGATGAGCTCACACAAAATACTTAATTAACGAGTAGTAAGTGCTTTGTAACTGCCTGAATTCATGAATTCCTGCATTAATAACTGTTTATAAGTCATCCATTGGAAATGAAATTTGTGAGTTTTTATAAAACATTTACTAACACTCACTAACCATTCATACTGAACGCGTAAGAGCGCTTGGGAATGCTGAATCCATCATTTATATAGATGAGCTTATTAATGAAGAGTAAAACATTTACAACTGTGATTGTAAACCACTTACTAATGAGTATTTACGTCAGAAACATGCTTTATAAACGATGAATTCAGTGTTTACTAATCCATAACTACTGTGCTTATCAATGATGAGTAAAACATTTATAACTATGTTTACTAACTACATACTAATGAGTATTCATGTGTTATAAATGATGAATTCAATATTTATTAATGCTTAACTAATGCTTAATAGTGTGTACTCATTATAAAGTGTTACCCACCGAACTTCTTTTTCTGACTTTCCAGACATTGGGAAAAGAAGTGAGTAGTTGATCAGTAGCACTGGGTGAGTCTTTCACAGCTACTGCACTCACAGTGAAGTCCCTTTTCACTTCTGGGTCATCCAACAAAGCTGCTGTCTCCACAACACATTCTGGCCAATGCTCCTCTGACTTCCTCACAGAGATCCTGTTCACTGTGGCAGAGAGAAACTCTGTCTCCAAGGCTGCTCCACTGCTTCCACTCAGCGGACCATTAACGATCCATCCCAACACAGTTCTGATAGCGTACGGGCCATTCCCGTGGCTGTTGATGACCTCCCATGGTTCCAGCAATTTGGGAGCGTTGGTTCCTATCAACAAATCAACATTTGCCTTTATGTGTGGGATGTGAACGTCAGACAGGTAAGGCCATTTGTCCAATTCCTCAGTTGTTACCATGTTGTTATTGGTGACTGGCATTTTCTTTTGAGTCAGGACCTCTGGAAGACTACAAAAGTCACTGCTGTCCACTCCTGCAACCTCCAAACCAGTGATGGAATAAGCTGGAACAACAGTCTCCTGGCCCATTGTGCTAAACACAAAGCTGGTTCTTCTGCCGGTAACATTCAGCCTCTGCATGAGATCTTCTGAGCAGAACGTGGCTGAGCTACCAGGGTCCAGAAATGCATATGTTTGTATAATGCCATTTCCCTTCGCAGACTTCACACGCACAGGAAGAATTGGAAGAGCACAGCCATCCTTACCGGCCCCTGTATAACCACATGTTTGGAAAGAAGCTGGTTGTTTCCTTTGCTCTGGAGCTGGTGGTTGCCGTTTGATGTGCAGCACAGTTGGATGAGTTTGACCACAGACTTTGCATGTTAAGCGCCTCTCGCATTCACGACTTATGTGACCATCACACAAGCATGCAAAGCAAACTCCCCTTTCCCTCAGAAGTTGAATTTTTTCTTTGTGCCCTTTTGCACTGAACTGCTTACACTCCTCCAACGTGTGACTGTGTGAGCAGCAAAGGCATCCAGCTTCGACTGACTCTCCAAACTCTGCCGGTGGCTCCTCCTCCTTCTCTGGCAATGTCATAGATGTTACAGTGGTGGCAACGATGTTTCCCTTCACCATGTGTCCAGGATGTGATTTAAACCTTGTGAGAGTCTTTGTGCCGGTTGCCCCAGATACCGGATCCTGGATGTCGCCAAACAGAGGATCAGAAAGAATTTTAACATGACGCTCCAGAAATGCAACCAAATCAGCAAAGCGAGCTCTCTGTTGTGTTCTTTCCACGACCCCATAGGCGCTGGTCCTCCATTGCTCCCTCAACTTGTATGGCAGCTTTGCAATGACAGCTCTCATATTTGCAGGCATATCCAACTCCTGCATATACTCCAGCTCCCCCATTACATTGCAACAGCCACGCAAAAACAAACAATACTCTTGAAGTCCTTCAACATCTTCAGCCTTTATGGACTGCCAGGCTAGAACCTTTTCCATATAAGCATTAGCAATCTTATATTGATTTCCAAAATGTTCTTGCAGCAAGACCTTAGCCACTGCATAGCCGCGAGCAGGAGCAAGATGCTGACAGCTACGTACCAGTTGTTGTGGCTGTCCTCTGGTAAATTGCTCCAAATAGAAAAGACAATCTTCTGCTCCTGCTTTATCCTCCACTCCTTGCTCAAATGCCTTCATGAACGCTCTGTACTGCAGAGGGTTCCCTTCAAACACAGGAATCTCTCTTGGTGGCAGAGATCTTGTTATTTGCTGTTGTACCAAAGCAGCTGTTATTTCGTTTTGTCTGCGCATGATGGTAAGTATGTCTTCGGATCCACTTTGAGGCTGAATGGATTGATGGGTGATTTGAGGTTGAGTGAATTGATGAGTACTTTGAGGCTGAGTGAACTGATGAGTGATTTGAGGCTGAGTGAATTGATGGGCGCTTTGAGGTTGAATGAATTGATGAGTGATTTGGGGTTGACTGATTTCCTTGTTTAATTGAAAAGTTGTCATTTGACCTTTAAGTTGGTGTGAATTTCCCATGCTTTCTTGCTGGTCATGCATATTGTAGTGATGTTCAGAAGCCATTTTAAAACTTGAGCCACGTTCCTTTGGTTGCACATGAAGTGGTTTATTTGGATTTATTGAACACTGTTGTTGCGTTGATTTCCACATTCCCGGCTGATATTCATTTGCCAAAGGATTTAAAACAATCACAGGCTCACTCTTCCCCTTTTTCTTTTCTAGGTAAGAGCTCATTGCACCTTTGGATCTTGAACCAGTACTGCTCACCTCAGAGGATTGCAACACTGCCAACTTAGCATTTGTTGCAGCTATTTCCACTTCCAAGTCAAGCTGTTCTCGTTTCCTCCTCAATTGTTGCTCTTGCTCCTCCAATGCATGCCTTTCCTTCAGGGCTGTAGCACGGGCAATAAGAGCAGCTTTATCAGCTTCAGCTATTATGCGTGCAGAAGCAGTGCTTGATCCTACACTGGCTCTACTTCCTTTACTTGAGCGTTTGCTTCCCACATTAGAAGCGCTGTCATTTGGGCAGATGTCATCCACCACCAGCCCATACGCATGTGCATTGTTTTCATTGTTTGTGACGGCACCAGTTTGATTGACACCAACAACCTCATTTTCGTTTGCATTACCTTCATTGTTTGAAACACCAACATTTTCTCGTGTATGACCATCAAAGTTTGCAACACCAACATTTCCTTGCATATTACCTTCAAAGTTTGTAACACCAACATTTTCAAAGTTTGCAACCCACACTTCAGCATCATGAAAACACTCATTCAAAGACAGCAATTTTGCTTTAAACCATATTTCATGTTTTTCTTGCTCATCACTTGGCATGAAACCCAACAACTGTTCATGTATAGATTTTGCATCATCACACACAACCCTTAATTCATACAAAGCATCACAAACCATTGTTTTGTCACCCTTTGTGATTAGATTTTTCATTGAGTCTCGTATATTGCTAGCTTTATTCAGCTTAGCCTTTCGTTCTGCTTGCAACCTTGAAAGTTTATCGGCAAGCGCCTTTTCAGTCATTACAACCTTTCGTCCACTCGCGGTTTCCATTCTTCTTCAGTCAGTCAGTCCACAGTTCACACAAAGTTCACGCAAAGTCACTCACTTATTTGTTTCGTTTACCAATGCATTGGATTTATTCATTCCCCCCTAATTGTGTGCACACAGGTCAAATGGCCATTGTTGTGTAGCGCTATTCATACCTCGGCATCTGCATCCGTGAGCTGGGCGCCATCGGTGATCAGCTGATCCGAGCGTGCTCCGCTCCCTCGTCGCTGCTGCGGTCTCCAGCCGAATCGCTGCCGACGCCTCCACAGCCGTAGCCGAAGTCCACCGCCCGAATCGCTGCAGCCGTTCCTCCAGCCGAAGCCGAACTCCGCCGCCCGAATCGTGGTAGTCGTTCCTCCAGCCGAAGCCGAACTCCGCCACCCGAATCGCTGCAGCCGTTCCTCCAGCCGAAGCCAAACTCCGCCACCCGAATCGCTGCAGCCGTTCCACCAGCCGTAGCCGAAGTCCACCGCCCGAATCGCTGCAGCCGTTCCACCAGCCGTAGCCGAAGTCCACCGCCCGAATCGCTGCAGCCGTTCCTCCAGCCGAAGCCGAACTCCGCCACCCGAATCGCTGCAGCCGTTCCTCCAGCCGAAGCCAAACTCCGCCCGTACCGCTGCGGTGGCTCCTCCGGCTTTTGTCGAACCCGCCCGACTCGCTGCGGCCGCTCCTCCAGTTGATGCCGAACTCCGCCTCAGACCCAGACCCAGCAGCAACGGCAGCTCCTCCACTCGTCCTCCCACGATGGCTTTCTTGGGCAGCGAAGGCCCACAGCTCCCACGCCAACAGTTTCCCAACGAGTCCAATGGGAACCGGGTTTTGACAAGTATAGCGGCCCTTTGTCACTATCGACGCACGCTGCGGTTTAAAGGGCTTTACGCGTGCCAATGTAAGTGTAGGTGTATGCAGGTGTAGCCAAAGTGCATAACACAGCAACTGTCCAGTCAAAGCTTCTCCTTTGTTGCAAATTTATTTATACAGCCGACTCGAATACTCACTAAAACACCACAACACATTCTCTCTGTGGCAAAACACGACATGGCACGGTCAAAACCGTATGAGTTCCTCAGCGTGCGCACCTGCGCTGATTACCCACCTACATTTATCACTTCAGACCAATTACCTGAACAGAAATCGCCACCTACTGGCACAAAATGTGTATAACATCACAAAACAAAGAAAATGACCAATTTGGCTCCTACACAATGTTTTCCTCGGTTTTATGCTTTCCTGCCTCCAGAAAACATGCTCATGTAATATCAAACAAAAGCTTATGACAACCCTGACAAAATATTTTACCTCTTACCCATACTTCAGGTCCAGCTAGTCACATGTTGACTTATCGGAACAAAATACAAGGGCTAGCAAACAGGAAAATGGGTTCATAATTTTGTGAGTGGGGGTTTCTGCATTTGTATAAAAATTATAGTCATAAAATACAACAAATCTAATAGATCTCATAACATTAATGTCTTTGGTCCAGACATAAATCACGTAAACAAGCGTGAGATTAGAGTTTGTGCTGCCAGTCGGCCTCGGACGTGCACTGTCAGTGCCTGGACTCTATGCTGGATGCGGAAAGGTGCTGCATAACGTATAACTGGAGGAGAGTGGGTGAGTTGTTTTCGTCTCTTCTCAGTAGAAACCAGGTTAAGCTAACAGATGTTTGATGCCTCATAATATGTGCTGGGACCCTGTTTGTACTGTTGATGACATTTGGTGCTGTTCTGAGCATTATTTGTGGCTATAAGTGGCTTTTTGATCGTTTGCGCAAAATAGACTGCGCTGTTTGGTTCCAGGGTGCCATTCCGAAGGGCCGCCATTCCGAACGTTCAGTGCAACGCTCATCAGTGTAACGCTCCATTCCTCCTCACTGCACCGCGGCGACTTTTCACAGACGGCACCTCAACCTGAGCCGATAGCTCCGGTGTCTCCGGTGAGTTTCCATGGTTTTCCTACCGTTACCGTAACGCTGCCACTGAACGTAAAAACAGCACCGAGCTTACCCGCTCGATGTAGCTATATATGAATGGGTTCCAGGGTGCCATTCCGAAGGGCCGCCATTCCGAATGTTTACTTTAATGTGTCGGAATGCCGGCCCTTAATTATTTATGGAAAAGGGGTGCCTTTCCGAACCTGAAAAAAGTCTGCCATTAAAAGGTTTAAGGCACTGGGTACACACATCACAGTGAACGCTTTCGTAGCACAGTGGTTAGAGCATCCACCTCCGGCGTAGGAGATCAGGGTTTGACTCCCGGAGGAGCTGCATATTAGCAGAGACTTTCTTGGCCTCTACCTGATCTTTTTACTAAACTTAACCAACTCCTTTCTACATTGCCTAAACCCAACCAAAGCACAGAGCAAGGACATTTATTTTTCAGCAGGAGCTCCGCGGCTGCATCAGACTCGCACCTGGGTGAAACTTTGGGGGCGGGGATCCCGCGGCAACAAAAAAACAGCGCGGGGGGCGACCCCTATTCCGAAGGACCGCCATTCCGACGGTCTGCCAGTCCGAAAATTCTTTCCGAGGGGCCGCTGTTCCGAATGTGTTTTATTTTGAAAATTGACCGGATTCTCTCGTGGTTTGACTTCCTGCCCGGCTTGACACGATCCCCGCGCTGTTTGTTATGGTGCAGCCATTGCTAAAGTTGCTACAACTAGAGAAGCTAGCGGTTAGCAAACTTTATCTCTCGAGGGGGGGGTCTAACTCTGTGTCACGGTGCATTGGACCATGGCTTAAACTTACGCCGGAATATCCCTTCAGTTTCTCTTGTTTCTCAACTAGAAAACAGCCTGCATCTGGAATCTGCAATAGTTGATCTATTATTCATTTTAAACTCCAGACACTCCAGACATAACAGACTTTTAATTTTAGATAGAGGCAGCAGGTCTTTATATCTGTCTTTCTTTGTTAAATACGTAGACTTGACCACAGAGGTTAGTATGCAGCATTGTTACTAATCATTTCTCTCTCTCCCCTGCCTCCTCTCAAAGTAGTTTGAGTCTCACCTCCAATGAAGTTGAGTTGCTCTTCCGCTTCCCAGTTTCTGAGCAGACAGAAAACCAGAGCAGCTTAGTAGACTACAGTTCGGCACTTTGCTGAGAAGTGGTACAAGGACTATCACTCAATCAGTCAGTCAGTCAGTCGGGGACATTCGCAATTATAGGGTTGGCCCTGCTGTTGCAGCCCAGGAAACTTGGTAAGGTTTCACAGGGGAAGCATTTCTGCACGGTGATAATTATGCTAGACAGGGGATTTTGATATGCTTGAAACTTAATTTAGGACAACATTATCATTTTTGTGTCCTTTCCTTTCTCAGTGAATCTTCTGACAACCTCAGAGCGACTGTGCCTGCTGTGCTGAGGAAGGATTTTACCTCTCTCTCCGTCCCCTATGAATTTTAAACAGATTTTTGTTGTAAAACCTGCTTTTCAATCAATCAAAATTCTCCAATCAATCAAGGGAAGGTATTGCTTTGCCCACACTTGATGTATATGCTCCAAAAATGTCAGTAAGCCCTCACCTCAAAATACCAGTTTCAAAAAGTTTCCTTCAGAATCTCAAAATATTTTTTTTCCTCCAAATGCACAAAAATCTTTCCTCCCATTGTGTCAGTCATTGGCACAAAGCTCCTTTTTCATTCTTTGGTTGCATCACATGAGGTGACAATTTCAGCGTACTGGCCCAATCTTTCACAAGGAGTTCAAAACATTTTATTTTTGTTAATATAGTTTTTAATATAATTTGTTAATATAATTTTTTAAGCAACATGACTTCTTAATTGTTAGACTAACCCACACTATTGTATTCAGGTAACATCTGCCTCAAAGAGGGACCTAAATTAATTAATTGTACACAGCTGAGTGTAGACAGGAGCTCAGTCTGCAGGTTCACTAACTACAGAAAAGGTGAAAAACAGACAATGAATAAAAAATGGCTACACTGAATTGCCTCATTTACATGTAAAACCTGTGCAACCTAAACCTGAGTGGGAGCAGTATTATATTACACTTTTAATATGGAAATAAGGAAATGTGGGCGTATGAAGACCAGTTTAGGATGTACAGTCGAAAAGAATTTTGTTTCACCAAAACATCAGCTCAGGCTACAGTAGATAAAACATTTTCTATATAATTTAGTGGGTTTTGATTAGGGTTTATGAGCCCTTGGAGGAGTATGTGAAAATGTGAAAATCATGATAACTGGTGGATACAGGTTTTTACTGGACAGTGATGACATAGCATTTCATTATTTCTCATATACAGACCATCTGGAATGTAGAAAAACTGAATTTACATGAACATTTACTGAAAACAAAATAGCAATTACAATGAATTTAGTAAAACATTTGCATAAAAATCAACATTTGACCATTTTTGGTTCTCAAAACTGTAGATAAACGTCATGTGGAAGATCCTGGCTTATATAGCCTGCCTAATGTCAAGGGAAATCTGCCTTAAGCACTTCTAGCTATAATACTAAATAGAGAGTAAGAATAAATGATTTCCTGGGCAAAATGATCGAATTAACTTTTCTATATTAAGTGATTCAACACAAAATAAATAACAATGTTTTTTTTCTTCAAAAGACACCATTGACTCATGGGATTCAAAGGCTTTTCTAAATTATGGAGGGAACTGGTAGAGTGAAAGTATTAAAGGTTTGTTGCCCTAATGGAGTGATATGGAGTTGTTTTTGTGCGTGTGTACCCCAGTTTATACAATTATGTGTGCACACAAACTGTGACATGATATTCTACCAATAGCTTAGTACGATCCCACTGAAGTGCAGATGGTGGTTAGGATAAGGATGTTTTATTGTTACTCCAGAGCATGTTCGACATAAAAGGAAAATGAAATGAGATTTGCAGGTCCCAGTTCAGGTAATACCAGTAATGAAATCAGCAATAAACCATTCAATAAAACATTCAAAATGAAAATAGGTAAAATAAATATGAAGAGTTCTTTTCCAAAACGCTATAAATCCATTTTAATAGTTTTCCAGAAAATGACATTTTTTACCTAAACCCACCCATTTTGTTAATATTCAATTTATCCTGTCAAAATGATTGTTGGCTCAGTCTGGACATGTTGAACAATGATTATTAAATCAAACAACAATATTGTTGATTAAAAACTCAAAGTTTATTTTATTTTTTCTCAAAACGCTATAAATCCACATTTAAAAAAACAAAAATTGATGGTTTCTGTCTTGAAAAACCAACCAACATGACATGAGAACATCACTGAGGTGCGTGCGTGTCCCTCTCTCTCTCTCTCTGTGTGTGTGTGTGTGTGCGTGTGTGTGTGTGTGTGTGTGTGTGTGTGTGCGCACGTCGGGGGGAGGGAGGGGGGCGTTGACGGTAATGATGTCTGTCTCTTTACATGTTAAACAAAGAGAACTATGGACTATGGAAGTTTTAATAGTCAAAATACAGACGCTATCATGATGTGAGCACATGTTGCTGTAAACAAAACTACGTCTTTGCTGTAAAAAAAAACAAAAAAAAAAAACTTGATCGTTGATACGGAGGACACCCGGCGTTACAGGCGGGGGCGGGGCTCGTAGGCTACGGTATGCGGGGGCTGTGGGGGTATACTTAACGGCCCAGTGTCCACCACATAAACAGATACAGTAATTAACACAGAACCCAGAAACTACTGAATGAATGACTGAAAACAGACCTGGGTTCAGAGCACCGCCATGTTGGACTGCATGGAGCGCTGCTATTAGAATTCTGAGGAGAGGGAGGAGATGTCGCGTTTTGGCTAAAAATAGACTTGGCGCTTATCGCGGTTTGGAGGAGAACTGCATCTTGCGGTGCCTTTTAAACAGGGAAATGTAGCGATTTGACGTGATACGTTGATGGAGCAGTGAACAGGCTCAGTACACAGCAAAATGGCGTGACAAACTCTTTTTTTTTTTTTTTTTGGCGTTTATCGCGTTTTGGAAAAGAGCTCTTCATATACAAGTACGAGATCAGCAGTGTATGAGAAGAGGAATAAAACTGAAAAAGTCTCAAAGATAAACAAGGTGGCCGAGTGAGCCCAATGCTAAAATATGAAACAATAGTGAATTGTTCAGTAAGATGCAGCATTTCTCTGTTTCTTCCTCAGTCCTACCTGAAGGATGGGGGTCAAATAGTCCCTGAGCAGGGTGGGTAGTCCCTCATGAGGCCTTTTTCCTGCACCTGCACTTGTAAATGTCGCTGTAGGTGGGGTGGCTATTGCATCTCTTACCACCTGCTGGTTGGTTGGTTGGTTGGTTGGTTGGTTAACAGTAAGCTAAATACAAATTTGAGTACTGCTGGATTCCAATATTGGCAAATATTTTATGAAGGAGGAAATTGATTCAGCACATTTGTCATATTCTACAGTTTCCCATAAGATATATTTTTGGTTTTAAGAACCAAAAACAATCTAAGAACAGTTTTGCATCTCCTCTCTCAGGCTCACAGAGCCTCTCTTTTGATTTGCAGACAGTTTTCTGGATAATCACATAAATTGTTAAATTCTCTTGAACACACAGTGATATCAAATTTGCTTTGTTGTGACATCACACAGTTGTAAAAGTACTGACGTCTCTTCAGGGCTCAGTTTCTGAATACGAGCTGTGTGTCTTGCATTTTTCTGTGGAGTATTAATATAGAAAATGGACCAGCTTTAAAGAAAACATTGAGATCTCACTTTACACAATACAACTCAAAGTGTCCTGGTGAGTAACACTGAGGGCCCTAGTTTGCTGGCGCAGCGCAGGTGGCGCAAGGTAGCGCAGCCGGTCTAATGCAAGTTTCGACCAGCGCAGCCTAGCGCAAAGTCAGATTGGAAGATTGGCAGATCGCGCTGCGCTGAGATAGGCGTGGCCGCGCAGCAGGGGGAGGCGTCACAGATTCAGCTTGGTGCAGTGGAAGTTTTGTCCGAAAATGTCCCGCCGAGGTTGCGCTGAAAGCTCGCCACCTCCAACCAGGTCTAGTCTCAGCGCAGAGCGAAGCGCAGCAGGTGCAGTGGAAGTTTGGCTGACTGACCTGCAGTGCACACACGTCACCAAGACCTCACAGGCAGATCTCCACAGTTCCAGACACATTTCAATGCAATAAATATCCACAATAACCACTATTTAATGCAACTAACGGAATCAACACGTGAATTTATATCTATATAGATTGTCCCGTCACATCTGACGTCAGATCAAAGCAGAGATCAAAGGCTGTGGCACGCGCAATGGAAACTCCACCTGAATTAACACAGCAGGGACGAACTGGCACTGAAAAGCAGCTGTGGATGTCCCAAAAGCAGGACTGAGGGTGGATGACTGCATGTCGCTGCCGTGTTGAGATACCACTCTGCCCTTGTGATGATCGCTTTATTTATTTATTTATTTATTTACTTATTAATTCATTAGCGGAGAGCGACCGCGTCACGCAGCCGTAATGAAAAACAAAACACAAATCATCATCTCTCTCTTAGTCCACCACAACAGCCTCGGTATCAGATAGTCAGTATATAGCCTACTACAGTATACTCAGCATCTCATCACAGAAAAAAAAGAGAAAAAAAGAGACGGACAGAGAGAGAGAGAGAGGAGGACAGAGAGAGAGAGAGAGAGAGAGAGAGAGAGAGAGAGAGAGAGAGAGAGGGAGGGAGAGAGAGAGCGCGAGTCCTTTACGCTGATTTAATCCACATGGTCTGTGTTTATGTTGTGATTAGTGTACACCTGTCATCTTGCTTACATAGGGTTTGAATAAATGTGAGTTTCTTTATTAGTGTATTAGTTGTTTCTTAGATTGGGTAGGGGTTCTCAGTATATCAGATCAAACCTGGTTAAGTATATTAGTAAACTCATTATTGGTCACTCTGAGCTCGGACCTCCGGACCAAAACAGCTGTTTCCTCCTGGGAGAGGTTCGGCCTCTGGCGTCGCTGTCTCCTCCGTCCATGTCCAAGTATAAAATGACAAACTTGCAGCGCGCATCACCTGCCGCGCAGTTAAAGGTGAGGAGAGGAGCTCCTTTGATTGGTGAAGATCTGACTCGGCTGTGTCAAACCCACTCCACGCCTTTCTCTCCTCCTCCTGTCTCCCTCCCGCCCTGTCTCCTCCCTCTTCACCGTTTGCGCCGGTGGGAGGGACGAGGGGAGGGGTTGCGCTAGTCTAAGTCTGACTGCGCGGCCCAGCAAACTTGCGAAATGGACCTGGGCCACACCCCGTTGGCGTGGCGAAGCTGCGCTGATGCTAGACTTCACCTGGTCGACGAAACTAGGGCCCTGAATGTAAACATTAGCATGGGGAGGTTTTATTTTACCTTGATATACACTGAATCTGGCCTTCAAATGTATGTAATATTTCAAATGCTCAGTGTTGAGCATTTTTCAGGTAACAAGAATGAAGAGTCCATTAACATGATATGCTGGTATCGAGTATACGAAAACCAATGCTTCACCTCCCTCTGTAGGCTGCATAAAGAAGATAACGTGGAATCTTGTGATAATTGTGTTGATGGTTGGTGTGTAAATGCTGCCCATTCATGCAACACCCTTCCAAACAGGAATATGTCCAGATGCATACGCTAGAGCACACAAAAGGTGGAAGGGAGCCATCTGTCACTTAGGAGTCTCAGTGAAGTGTAACATTTGGGCTCCACTTGTGACTTATAAATGTAATTGTTTCATGAATGATAAAGCGCTCTGCTTGAACCATGTGTTTTAGGACCAAGATAACTATCCCCACCTTCTGACATAGTCCCCTAAGGATTTCAGAGCGAACTTATTTCCATGCAGCCAATGGAGGTACATACTAATGCAAAGTGATGGATGGAGGCATCTGAGGTTAATTGGTAATCCAATCTTCTGTTAATGGCTCGTATCTGTTTTGGATGGCCTGGTACTTGTGTATGGCTTGCATAAAATGTTGTCACACACACACATCTTGTGTTACTGTGAAGTTCCAAATAATAAGAAGCTCAAAACTTCATCATTAACCTGCAGCACACAAAAGAGAAGCACGTTCAAGGTTTCAGCATTGTGGAACACTTATGTTTTATCAGTAATAAACACCTTCCTGTGTCTGTACCTGATAGTGAAGTGAATGGCAAGCAGTACACATACCTCCCTCAGGCATACAGTACTTGCACCGGAGGCAATTAATTACTGAGCCTTTACCGCGACTATTAAGAACTGTCTAATGAAACTGGGAGTCAGATGTATACCTGCTGAGTTGTGTGTGTGTGAGCCTGTCTTAGTCTTATCTTAATGCAAGTAGACTGGCAGTCTGATGGGAGGATCTGTAAAAACAAAGAGATAAAATGAATAATGCAGGAATTGTGCTCACAAGCACACACACACACACACACACACACACACACAGGCAATAACACAAAAAATACATCAGGGGTCCCTGGTGTGTGTTTGGGCAAATATACGTGTGTGTGAGACAGAGAGACTGAGTTTTTGTGAGGGGTCCATTGCTACATCCACAGCTTCTCCAAAGGTGGGTGGCAGGTAGAGGTAGAGAGGAGTCTCTCTGCATTTTAATGAGCTATTTGTCTATGTCTGTGAATTTGTCAAATATCAGTGTGATATCACAACAGTAGCACTGCAGGCTTTGAAGGTTGGGGTTATGGGGGATGTGGGATGTTCTGTCTTTATTTTGGATTCACCTTTTACTTCAACTCCACAGAGACAGTTTTGAGGAAAATCTAAGGGCTGAATAATACTTAAAGCTGTACAGAAAAGAAAATTGAATTTGAGCCCACTGTGGGTCTTAACATTAGTGTAATAACTCATCTATCAGACAATGTCCTTTGTGCAAAATTCTGTTTTCGAGTAAATCCAGGATGAAATTGTGGTTGTTTTTTTTTGCATTGGATAATGCAGGCACACAAATTATGCGTCACCCCATGCTCATGATTCATCAGCCACTGAGGCCTAGTCCACACGAGCCCGGGTTTTTTTGAAACCCTGAACATATGTTCCCGGTTGTATGTCCTGTCCACCCTGAAACCGTGGTTTTTTGAAACCGGAGTCCAGGGTGGGGTTTTCGGCCGGGGTTGGTTTCACCGGGTGCGTGTGGACACTGCAACCGTGATTGTTTTACTCGTTTACGTCATAGCTGCACACGTGCTGATGTAAACACTGCCAGCTGCAGAGATTGTTTGCAGCGGTTTGCAGGTGAGCTCGCAAAAATGGAGGTGACAAAGTGGATTTTTATCACTTTTTTTTAATTTATTTTTTTACATCATCTAAATGCTATTTGTATAGTTTTTCGATGAGAAAAATATAACGAAACGGTCGTCAGGGCGATCCTCTTGTCAGCTCCAAACTCACCCTCAATCACAAACCACAGCTGGTTTTCCACACAGCATCATTTACAGTAACAAGTGACGCTACAGATCAGCTGGGCCGCTGCCGGTGTGTTTTTAAAATTACAGAACTACTACAGTAGCGCCGCAGTCTCTTATTCCCCACCTTGTTTGATTGAGAGCTTTTTGGGATGATTTTCATGAATGAACAGGCAATAGCCTATGTCACTGTCAGACCGGGTAGGCTACGACGGGAGGGGGGGCGTCACTGCTGTCATGTAGTGATAAAAAAGAGCCTATGCGGAGATGAGCGGAACGAGCCAAAAGCCGAAACTATACGTGACGTCCGCGGTGGATATAAAGTGGATATGATGTTTCATTCATACATGTTTTGACAGACAACACAACAGCCAGTGATAAAGTTGTGAAGCACCGACAGTCATGTGGCTCAGCAGCCAGGTGATGCACACAGCACAACAACACAGCACACAACAACACACAGCACAAGAGTCAAGACACAGCGCAGCAACATGTGCAGGCTGCTGCAGCAGTGCACGTCAAAGGGACATCGCCGAAAATAAAATAAATAGGCTACATTTTTATTAAATTAATTAATATTTAATTGTTGGACTTGGAGTCTGTGAAATAAAGCTATAATAACACGTAGTTTTGAAATGGTTTTTGCGCATGTTTACATCCATAAAATGACCAAAAATTAACACTATAAGCGGATTTCTTGATAACGAATTATTTAAACAGCATTTGTATAGAAATGATTCCGCCCCAAGCCTTTTGATCCAAGCGGTTTCCACTGTATTTTGATTGGTTAAAACAGCCTTCCACACGTGCATTGCGTCACTTGGTAGCGGATTTCACGGTTGCGTGTGTACGGAGTGTTTTTATTACACCACTGGTGTGGACGCGAAGCAAAACTCTGGTTTCAAAAATACCCGGGCTCGTATGGACAAGGCCTGATATTGGATCCGTCATCCGTCAATC